>NW_028245535.1:0-128929 GCF_964263255.1 Lissotriton vulgaris
GAACTGACGTTCAAAAATAAAACATTTGAAAACGGACCATTTTCCACATTTCTGAAGCATGACGTAATGGGTCCCGAGCCCCTGGAAGCATGAAAATCCCTTTAAACATGCTATTTTAGCTCTAACACTGATGATCCACCTACAAATGTGAACTGACGTTCAAAAATAAAACATTTGAAAACGGACCATTTTCCACATTTTCTGAAGCATGAGTAAGGGGGTGTTATCTCTTTTGTCGAAAATCAGCCGTTTTTGCTCAAACATTAAATGCCTCCAAATGGTATTTAATTAATCCGGGTGAAGATCATGCACTTTTAACCATTCCATAAATCTTGTGTTTTGGGCCCCTGGAAGCATGAAAATCAACATTTGAAAACGGACCATTTTCACATTTCTGAAGCATGACGTAATGGGGTTTTGTTGAACATTAAATGCCTCAAATGGTATTACTTTTAGCTCTAACACTGATGATCCACCTACAAATGTGAACTGACGTTCAAAAATAAAACATTTGAAAATGGACCATTTTCCACATTTCTGAAGCATGACGTAATGGGGGGTGTTATCTCTTTTGTCGAAAATCAGCCGTTTTTGCTCTAACATTAAATGCCTCCAATGGTATTTAATTAACTTCCCGAGCCCCTGGAAGCATGAAAATCACTTTAAACATGCTAATTTTAGCTCTAACACTGATGATCCACCTACAAATGTGAACTGACGTTCAAAAATAAAACATTTGAAAACGGACCATTTTCCACATTTCTGAAGCATGACTTAATGGGGGGGTGTTATCTCTTTTGTCGAAAATCAGCCGTTTTTGCTCGAACATTAAATGCCTCCAAATGGTATTTAATTAACTTCCCGGGGTGAAGAAACCCTTTTTGAGAACTCAGAGTGAGTAAATTGGCCATTTTCATGCACTTTTAACCATTCCATAAATCTTGTGTTTTGGGCCCCTGGAAGCACTGAAAATCACTTAAACATGCTAATTTTAGCTCTAACACTGAGGATCCACCTACAAAATGTGAACTGACGTTCAAAAATAAAACATTTGAAAACGGACCATTTTCCACATTTCTGAAGCATGACGTAATGGGGGGGTGTTATCTCTTTTGTCGAAAATCAGCCGTTTTTGCTCGAACATTAAATGCCTCCAAATGGTATTTAATTAACTTCCCGGGGTGAAGAAACCCTTTTTGAGAACTCAGAGTGAGTAAATTGGCCATTTTTCATGCACTTTTAACCATTCCATAAATCTTGTGTTTTGGGCCCCTGGAAGCATGAAAATCACTTTAAACATGCTAATTTTAGCTCTAACACTGATGATCCACCTACAAATGTGAACTGACGTTCAAAAATAAAACATTTGAAAACGGACCATTTTCCACATTTCTGAAGCATGACGTAATGGGGGGGTGTTATCTCTTTTGTCGAAAATCAGCCGTTTTTGCTCGAACATTAAATGCCTCCAAATGGTATTTAATTAACTTCCCGAGCCCCTGGAAGCATGAAAATCACTTTAAACATGCTAATTTTAGCTCTAACACTGATGATCCACCTACAAATGTGAACTGACGTTCAAAAATAAAACATTTGAAAACGGACCATTTTCCACATTTCTGAAGCATGACGTAATGGGGGGGTGTTATCTCTTTTGTCGAAAATCAGCCGTTTTTGCTCGAACATTAAATGCCTCCAAATGGTATTTAATTAACTTCCCGGGGTGAAGAAACCCTTTTTGAGAACTCAGAGTGAGTAAATTGGCCATTTTCATGCACTTTTAACCATTCCATAAATCTTGTGTTTTGGGCCCCTGGAAGCATGAAAATCACTTTAAACATGCTAATTTTAGCTCTAACACTGATGATCCACCTACAAATGTGAACTGACGTTCAAAAATAAAACATTTGAAAACGGACCATTTTCCACATTTCTGAAGCATGACGTAATGGGGGGGTGTTATCTCTTTTGTCGAAAATCAGCCGTTTTTGCTCGAACATTAAATGCCTCCAAATGGTATTTAATTAACTTCCCGAGCCCCTGGAAGCATGAAAATCACTTTAAACATGCTAATTTTAGCTCTAACACTGATGATCCACCTACAAATGTGAACTGACGTTCAAAAATAAAACATTTGAAAACGGACCATTTTCCACATTTCTGAAGCATGACGTAATGGGGGGGTGTTATCTCTTTTGTCGAAAATCAGCCGTTTTTGCTCGAACATTAAATGCCTCCAAATGGTATTTAATTAACTTCCCGAGCCCCTGGAAGCATGAAAATCACTTTAAACATGCTAATTTTAGCTCTAACACTGATGATCCACCTACAAATGTGAACTGACGTTCAAAATAAAACATTTGAAAACGGACCATTTTCCACATTTCTGAAGCATGACGTAATGGGGGGGTGTTATCTCTTTTGTCGAAAATCAGCCGTTTTTGCTCGAACATTAAATGCCTCCAAATGGTATTTAATTAACTTCCCGGGGTGAAGAAACCCTTTTTGAGAACTCAGAGTGAGTAAATTGGCCATTTTCATGCACTTTTAACCATTCCATAAATCTTGTGTTTTGGGCCCCTGGAAGCATGAAAATCACTTTAAACATGCTAATTTTAGCTCTAACACTGATGATCCACCTACAAATGTGAACTGACGTTCAAAAATAAAACATTTGAAAACGGACCATTTTCCACATTTCTGAAGCATGACGTAATGGGGGGGGTGTTATCTCTTTTGTCGAAAATCAGCCGTTTTTGCTCGAACATTAAATGCCTCCAAATGGTATTTAATTAACTTCCCGGGGTGAAGAAACCCTTTTTGAGAACTCAGAGTGAGTAAATTGGCCATTTTCATGCACTTTTAACCATTCCATAAATCTTGTGTTTTGGGCCCCTGGAAGCATGAAAATCACTTTAAACATGCTAATTTTAGCTCTAACACTGATGATCCACCTACAAATGTGAACTGACGTTCAAAAATAAAACATTTGAAAACGGACCATTTTCCACATTTCTGAAGCATGACGTAATGGGGGGGGTGTTATCTCTTTTGTCGAAAATCAGCCGTTTTTGCTCGAACATTAAATGCCTCCAAATGGTATTTAATTAACTTCCCGAGCCCCTGGAAGCATGAAATCACTTTAAACATGCTAATTTTAGCTCTAACACTGATGATCCACCTACAAATGTGAACTGACGTTCAAAAATAAAACATTTGAAAACGGACCATTTTTCCACATTTCTGAAGCATGACGTAATGGGGGGTGTTATCTCTTTTGTCGGAAATCAGCCGTTTTTGCTCGAACATTAAATGCCTCCAAATGGTATTTAATTAACTTCCCGGGGTGAAGAAACCCTTTTTGAGAACTCAGAGTGAGTAAATTGGCCATTTTCATGCACTTTTAACCATTCCATAAATCTTGTGTTTTGGGCCCCTGGAAGCAGGAAAATCACTTTAAACATGCTAATTTTAGCTCTAACACTGATGATCCACCTACAAATGTGAACTGACGTTCAAAAATAAAACATTTGAAAACGGATCATTTTCCACATTTCTGAAGCATGACGTAATGGGGGGGTGTTATCTCTTTTGTCGAAAATCAGCCGTTTTTGCTCGAACATTAAATGCCTCCAAATGGTATTTAATTAACTTCCCGAGCCCCTGGAAGCATGAAAATCACTTTAAACATGCTAATTTTAGCTCTAACACTGATGATCCACCTACAAATGTGAACTGACGTTCAAAAAATAAAACATTTGAAAACGGACCATTTTCCACATTTCTGAAGCATGACGTAATGGGGGGGTGTTATCTCTTTTGTCGAAAATCAGCCGTTTTTGCTCGAACATTAAATGCCTCCAAATGGTATTTAATTAACTTCCCGAGCCCCTGGAAGCATGAAAATCACTTTAAACATGCTAATTTTAGCTCTAACACTGATGATCCACCTACAAATGTGAACTGACGTTCAAAAATAAAACATTTGAAAACGGACCATTTTCCACATTTCTGAAGCATGACGTAATGGGGGGGTGTTATCTCTTTTGTCGAAAATCAGCCGTTTTTGCTCGAACATTAAATGCCTCCAAATGGTATTTAATTAACTTCCCGGAGCCCCTGGAAGCATGAAAATCACTTTAAACATGCTAATTTTAGCTCTAACACTGATGATCCACCTACAAATGTGAACTGACGTTCAAAATAAAACATTTGAAAACGGACCATTTTCCACATTTCTGAAGCATGACGTAATGGGGGGGTGTTATCTCTTTTGTCGAAAATCAGCCGTTTTTGCTCGAACATTAAATGCCTCCAAATGGTATTTAATTAACTTCCCGGGGTGAAGAAACCCTTTTTGAGAACTCAGAGTGAGTAAATTGGCCATTTTCATGCACTTTTAACCATTCCATAAATCTTGTGTTTTGGGCCCCTGGAAGCATGAAAATCACTTTAAACATGCTAATTTTAGCTCTAACACTGATGATCCACCTACAAATGTGAACTGACGTTCAAAATAAAACATTTGAAAACGGACCATTTTCCACATTTCTGAAGCATGACGTAATGGGGGGGTGTTATCTCTTTTGTCGAAAATCAGCCGTTTTTGCTCGAACATTAAATGCCTCCAAATGGTATTTAATTAACTTCCCGAGCCCCTGGAAGCATGAAAATCACTTTAAACATGCTAATTTTAGCTCTAACACTGATGATCCACCTACAAATGTGAACTGACGTTCAAAAATAAAACATTTGAAAACGGACCATTTTCCACATTTCTGAAGCATGACGTAATGGGGGGGTGTTATCTCTTTTGTCGAAAATCAGCCGTTTTTGCTCGAACATTAAATGCCTCCAAATGGTATTTAATTAACTTCCCGGGGTGAAGAAACCCTTTTTGAGAACTCAGAGTGAGTAAATTGGCCATTTTCATGCACTTTTAACCATTCCATAAATCTTGTGTTTTGGGCCCCTGGAAGCATGAAAATCACTTTAAACATGCTAATTTTAGCTCTAACACTGATGATCCACCTACAAATGTGAACTGACGTTCAAAAATAAAACATTTGAAAACGGACCATTTTCCACATTTCTGAAGCATGACGTAATGGGGGGGTGTTATCTCTTTTGTCGAAAATCAGCCGTTTTTGCTCGAACATTAAATGCCTCCAAATGGTATTTAATTAACTTCCCGAGCCCCTGGAAGCATGAAAATCACTTTAAACATGCTAATTTTAGCTCTAACACTGATGATCCACCTACAAATGTGAACTGACGTTCAAAAATAAAACATTTGAAAACGGACCATTTTCCACATTTCTGAAGCATGACGTAATGGGGGGGTGTTATCTCTTTTGTCGAAAATCAGCCGTTTTTGCTCGAACATTAAATGCCTCCAAATGGTATTTAATTAACTTCCCGGGGTGAAGAAACCCTTTTTGAGAGCTCAGAGTGAGTAAATTGGCCATTTTCATGCACTTTTAACCATTCCATAAATCTTGTGTTTTGGGCCCCTGGAAGCATGAAAATCACTTTAAACATGCTAATTTTAGCTCTAACACTGATGATCCACCTACAAATGTGAACTGACGTTCAAAAATAAAACATTTGAAAATGGACCATTTTCCACATTTCTGAAGCATGACGTAATGGGGGGGTGTTATCTCTTTTGTCGAAAATCAGCTGTTTTTGCTCGAACATTAAATGCCTCCAAATGGTATTTAATTAACTTCCCGGGGTGAAGAAACCCTTTTTGAGAACTCAGAGTGAGTAAATTGGCCATTTTCATGCACTTTTAACCAATCCATAAATCTTGTGTTTTGGGCCCCTGGAAGCATGAAAATCACTTTAAACATGCTAATTTTAGCTCTAACACTGATGATCCACCTACAAATGTGAACTGACGTTCAAAAATAAAACATTTGAAAACGGACCATTTTCCACATTTCTGAAGCATGACGTAATGGGGGGGTGTTATCTCTTTTGTCGAAAATCAGCCGTTTTTGCTCGAACATTAAATGCCTCCAAATGGTATTTAATTAACTTCCCGAGCCCCTGGAAGCATGAAAATCACTTTAAACATGCTAATTTTAGCTCTAACACTGATGATCCACCTACAAATGTGAACTGACGTTCAAAAATAAAACATTTGAAAACGGACCATTTTCCACATTTCTGAAGCATGACGTAATGGGGGGGTGTTATCTCTTTTGTCGAAAATCAGCCGTTTTTGCTCGAACATTAAATGCCTCCAAATGGTATTTAATTAACTTCCCGGGGTGAAGAAACCCTTTTTGAGAACTCAGAGTGAGTAAATTGGCCATTTTCATGCACTTTTAACCATTCCATAAATCTTGTGTTTTGGGCCCCTGGAAGCATGAAAATCACTTTAAACATGCTAATTTTAGCTCTAACACTGATGATCCACCTACAAATGTGAACTGACGTTCAAAAATAAAACATTTGAAAACGGACCATTTTCCACATTTCTGAAGCATGACGTAATGGGGGGGTGTTATCTCTTTTGTCGAAAATCAGCCGTTTTTGCTCGAACATTAAATGCCTCCAAATGGTATTTAATTAACTTCCCGAGCCCCTGGAAGCATGAAAATCACTTTAAACATGCTAATTTTAGCTCTAACACTGATGATCCACCTACAAATGTGAACTGACGTTCAAAAATAAAACATTTGAAAACGGACCATTTTCCACATTTCTGAAGCATGACGTAATGGGGGGGTGTTATCTCTTTTGTCGAAAATCAGCCGTTTTTGCTCGAACATTAAATGCCTCCAAATGGTATTTAATTAACTTCCCGGGGTGAAGAAACCCTTTTTGAGAACTCAGAGTGAGTAAATTGGCCATTTTCATGCACTTTTAACCATTCCATAAATCTTGTGTTTTGGGCCCCTGGAAGCATGAAAATCACTTTAAACATGCTAATTTTAGCTCTAACACTGATGATCCACCTACAAATGTGAACTGACGTTCAAAAATAAAACATTTGAAAACGGACCATTTTCCACATTTCTGAAGCATGACGTAATGGGGGGGTGTTATCTCTTTTGTCGAAAATCAGCCGTTTTTGCTCGAACATTAAATGCCTCCAAATGGTATTTAATTAACTTCCCGAGCCCCTGGAAGCATGAAAATCACTTTAAACATGCTAATTTTAGCTCTAACACTGATGATCCACCTACAAATGTGAACTGACGTTCAAAAATAAAACATTTGAAAACGGACCATTTTCCACATTTCTGAAGCATGACGTAATGGGGGGGTGTTATCTCTTTTGTCGAAAATCAGCCGTTTTTGCTCGAACATTAAATGCCTCCAAATGGTATTTAATTAACTTCCCGGGGTGAAGAAACCCTTTTTGAGAGCTCAGAGTGAGTAAATTGGCCATTTTCATGCACTTTTAACCATTCCATAAATCTTGTGTTT
The DNA here is from genome assembly GCF_964263255.1 of Lissotriton vulgaris. Classification (NCBI taxonomy): domain Eukaryota; kingdom Metazoa; phylum Chordata; class Amphibia; order Caudata; family Salamandridae; genus Lissotriton; species Lissotriton vulgaris. Next base: position 7,444 of record NW_028245535.1, read on the forward strand.
TGGGCCCCTGGAAGCATGAAAATCACTTTAAACATGCTAATTTTAGCTCTAACACTGATGATCCACCTACAAATGTGAACTGACGTTCAAAAATAAAACATTTGAAAATGGACCATTTTCCACATTTCTGAAGCATGACGTAATGGGGGGGTGTTATCTCTTTTGTCGAAAATCAGCTGTTTTTGCTCGAACATTAAATGCCTCCAAATGGTATTTAATTAACTTCCCGGGGTGAAGAAACCCTTTTTGAGAACTCAGAGTGAGTAAATTGGCCATTTTCATGCACTTTTAACCAATCCATAAATCTTGTGTTTTGGGCCCCTGGAAGCATGAAAATCACTTTAAACATGCTAATTTTAGCTCTAACACTGATGATCCACCTACAAATGTGAACTGACGTTCAAAAATAAAACATTTGAAAACGGACCATTTTCCACATTTCTGAAGCATGACGTAATGGGGGGGTGTTATCTCTTTTGTCGAAAATCAGCCGTTTTTGCTCTAACATTAAATGCCTCCAAATGGTATTTAATTAACTTCCCGAGCCCCTGGAAGCATGAAAATCACTTTAAACATGCTAATTTTAGCTCTAACACTGATGATCCACCTACAAATGTGAACTGACGTTCAAAAATAAAACATTTGAAAACGGACCATTTTCCACATTTCTGAAGCATGACGTAATGGGGGGGTGTTATCTCTTTTGTCGAAAATCAGCCGTTTTTGCTCGAACATTAAATGCCTCCAAATGGTATTTAATTAACTTCCCGGGGTGAAGAAACCCTTTTTGAGAACTCAGAGTGAGTAAATTGGCCATTTTCATGCACTTTTAACCATTCCATAAATCTTGTGTTTTGGGCCCCTGGAAGCATGAAAATCACTTTAAACATGCTAATTTTAGCTCTAACACTGATGATCCACCTACAAATGTGAACTGACGTTCAAAAATAAAACATTTGAAAACGGACCATTTTCCACATTTCTGAAGCATGACGTAATGGGGGGGTGTTATCTCTTTTGTCGAAAATCAGCCGTTTTTGCTCGAACATTAAATGCCTCCAAATGGTATTTAATTAACTTCCCGAGCCCCTGGAAGCATGAAAATCACTTTAAACATGCTAATTTTAGCTCTAACACTGATGATCCACCTACAAATGTGAACTGACGTTCAAAAATAAAACATTTGAAAACGGACCATTTTCCACATTTCTGAAGCATGACGTAATGGGGGGGTGTTATCTCTTTTGTCGAAAATCAGCCGTTTTTGCTCGAACATTAAATGCCTCCAAATGGTATTTAATTAACTTCCCGGGGTGAAGAAACCCTTTTGAGAACTCAGAGTGAGTAAATTGGCCATTTTCATGCACTTTTAACCATTCCATAAATCTTGTGTTTTGGGCCCTGGAAGCATGAAAATCACTTTAAACATGCTAATTTTAGCTCTAACCACTGATGATCCACCTACAAATGTGAACTGACGTTCAAAAATAAAACATTTGAAAACGGACCATTTTCCACATTTCTGAAGCATGACGTAATGGGGGGGTGTTATCTCTTTTGTCGAAAATCAGCCGTTTTTGCTCGAACATTAAATGCCTCCAAATGGTATTTAATTAACTTCCCGAGCCCCTGGAAGCATGAAAATCACTTTAAACATGCTAATTTTAGCTCTAACACTGATGATCCACCTACAAATGTGAACTGACGTTCAAAAATAAAACATTTGAAAACGGACCATTTTCCACATTTCTGAAGCATGACGTAATGGGGGGGTGTTATCTCTTTTGTCGAAAATCAGCCGTTTTTGCTCGAACATTAAATGCCTCCAAATGGTATTTAATTAACTTCCCGGGGTGAAGAAACCCTTTTTGAGAGCTCAGAGTGAGTAAATTGGCCATTTTCATGCACTTTTAACCATTCCATAAATCTTGTGTTTTGGGCCCCTGGAAGCATGAAAATCACTTTAAACATGCTAATTTTAGCTCTAACACTGATGATCCACCTACAAATGTGAACTGACGTTCAAAAATAAAACATTTGAAAATGGACCATTTTCCACATTTCTGAAGCATGACGTAATGGGGGGGTGTTATCTCTTTTGTCGAAAATCAGCTGTTTTTGCTCGAACATTAAATGCCTCCAAATGGTATTTAATTAACTTCCCGGGGTGAAGAAACCCTTTTTGAGAACTCAGAGTGAGTAAATTGGCCATTTTCATGCACTTTTAACCAATCCATAAATCTTGTGTTTTGGGCCCCTGGAAGCATGAAAATCACTTTAAACATGCTAATTTTAGCTCTAACACTGATGATCCACCTACAAATGTGAACTGACGTTCAAAAATAAAACATTTGAAAACGGACCATTTTCCACATTTCTGAAGCATGACGTAATGGGGGGGTGTTATCTCTTTTGTCGAAAATCAGCCGTTTTTGCTCTAACATTAAATGCCTCCAAATGGTATTTAATTAACTTCCCATAAATCTGTGTTGAGCCCCTGGAAGCATGAAAATCACTTTAAACATGCTAATTTTAGCTCTAACACTGATGATCCACCTACAAATGTGAACTGACGTTCAAAAATAAAACATTTGAAAACGGACCATTTTCCACATTTCTGAAGCATGACGTAATGGGGGGGTGTTATCTCTTTTGTCGAAAATCAGCCGTTTTTGCTCGAACATTAAATGCCTCCAAATGGTATTTAATTAACTTCCCGGGGTGAAGAAACCCTTTTTGAGAACTCAGAGTGAGTAAATTGGCCATTTTCATGCACTTTTAACCATTCCATAAATCTTGTGTTTTGGGCCCCTGGAAGCATGAAAATCACTTTAAACATGCTAATTTTAGCTCTAACACTGATGATCCACCTACAAATGTGAACTGACGTTCAAAAATAAAACATTTGAAAACGGACCATTTTCCACATTTCTGAAGCATGACGTAATGGGGGGGTGTTATCTCTTTTGTCGAAAATCAGCCGTTTTTGCTTGAACATTAAATGCCTCCAAATGGTATTTAATTAACTTCCCGAGCCCCTGGAAGCATGAAAATCACTTTAAACATGCTAATTTTAGCTCTAACACTGATGATCCACCTACAAATGTGAACTGACGTTCAAAAATAAAACATTTGAAAACGGACCATTTTCCACATTTCTGAAGCATGACGTAATGGGGGGGTGTTATCTCTTTTGTCGAAAATCAGCCGTTTTTGCTCGAACATTAAATGCCTCCAAATGGTATTTAATTAACTTCCCGAGCCCCTGGAAGCATGAAAATCACTTTAAACATGCTAATTTTAGCTCTAACACTGATGATCCACCTACAAATGTGAACTGACGTTCAAAAATAAAACATTTGAAAACGGACCATTTTCCACATTTCTGAAGCATGACGTAATGGGGGGGTGTTATCTCTTTTGTCGAAAATCAGCCGTTTTTGCTCGAACATTAAATGCCTCCAAATGGTATTTAATTAACTTCCCGGGGTGAAGAAACCCTTTTTGAGAACTCAGAGTGAGTAAATTGGCCATTTTCATGCACTTTTAACCATTCCATAAATCTTGTGTTTTGGGCCCCTGGAAGCATGAAAATCACTTTAAACATGCTAATTTTAGCTCTAACACTGAGGATCCACCTACAAATGTGAACTGACGTTCAAAAATAAAACATTTGAAAACGGACCATTTTCCACATTTCTGAAGCATGACGTAATGGGGGGGTGTTATCTCTTTTGTCGAAAATCAGCCGTTTTTGCTCGAACATTAAATGCCTCCAAATGGTATTTAATTAACTTCCCGAGCCCCTGGAAGCATGAAAATCACTTTAAACATGCTAATTTTAGCTCTAACACTGATGATCCACCTACAAATGTGAACTGACGTTCAAAAATAAAACATTTGAAAACGGACCATTTTCCACATTTCTGAAGCATGACGTAATGGGGGGGTGTTATCTCTTTTGTCGAAAATCAGCCGTTTTTGCTCGAACATTAAATGCCTCCAAATGGTATTTAATTAACTTCCCGAGCCCCTGGAAGCATGAAAATCACTTTAAACATGCTAATTTTAGCTCTAACACTGATGATCCACCTACAAATGTGAACTGACGTTCAAAAATAAAACATTTGAAAACGGACCATTTTCCACATTTCTGAAGCATGACGTAATGGGGGGGTGTTATCTCTTTTGTCGAAAATCAGCCGTTTTTGCTCGAACATTACATGCCTCCAAATGGTATTTAATTAACTTCCCGGGGTGAAGAAACCCTTTTTGAGAGCTCAGAGTGAGTAAATTGGCCATTTTCATGCACTTTTAACCATTCCATAAATCTTGTGTTTTGGGCCCCTGGAAGCATGAAAATCACTTTAAACATGCTAATTTTAGCTCTAACACTGATGATCCACCTACAAATGTGAACTGACGTTCAAAAATAAAACATTTGAAAACGGACCATTTTCCACATTTCTGAAGCATGACGTAATGGGGGGGTGTTATCTCTTTTGTCGAAAATCAGCTGTTTTTGCTCGAACATTAAATGCCTCCAAATGGTATTTAATTAACTTCCCGGGGTGAAGAAACCCTTTTTGAGAACTCAGAGTGAGTAAATTGGCCATTTTCATGCACTTTTAACCAATCCATAAATCTTGTGTTTTGGGCCCCTGGAAGCATGAAAATCACTTTAAACATGCTAATTTTAGCTCTAACACTGATGATCCACCTACAAATGTGAACTGACGTTCAAAAATAAAACATTTGAAAACGGACCATTTTCCACATTTCTGAAGCATGACGTAATGGGGGGGTGTTATCTCTTTTGTCGAAAATCAGCCGTTTTTGCTCTAACATTAAATGCCTCCAAATGGTATTTAATTAACTTCCCGAGCCCCTGGAAGCATGAAAATCACTTTAAACATGCTAATTTTAGCTCTAACACTGATGATCCACCTACAAATGTGAACTGACGTTCAAAAATAAAACATTTGAAAACGGACCATTTTCCACATTTCTGAAGCATGACGTAATGGGGGGGTGTTATCTCTTTTGTCGAAAATCAGCCGTTTTTGCTCGAACATTAAATGCCTCCAAATGGTATTTAATTAACTTCCCGAGCCCCTGGAAGCATGAAAATCACTTTAAACATGCTAATTTTAGCTCTAACACTGATGATCCACCTACAAATGTGAACTGACGTTCAAAAATAAAACATTTGAAAACGGACCATTTTCCACATTTCTGAAGCATGACGTAATGGGGGGGTGTTATCTCTTTTGTCGAAAATCAGCCGTTTTTGCTCGAACATTAAATGCCTCCAAATGGTATTTAATTAACTTCCCGGGGTGAAGAAACCCTTTTTGAGAACTCAGAGTGAGTAAATTGGCCATTTTCATGCACTTTTAACCATTCCATAAATCTTGTGTTTTGGGCCCCTGGAAGCATGAAAATCACTTTAAACATGCTAATTTTAGCTCTAACACTGATGATCCACCTACAAATGTGAACTGACGTTCAAAAATAAAACATTTGAAAACGGACCATTTTCCACATTTCTGAAGCATGACGTAATGGGGGGGTGTTATCTCTTTTGTCGAAAATCAGCCGTTTTTGCTCGAACATTAAATGCCTCCAAATGGTATTTAATTAACTTCCCGAGCCCCTGGAAGCATGAAAATCACTTTAAACATGCTAATTTTAGCTCTAACACTGATGATCCACCTACAAATGTGAACTGACGTTCAAAAATAAAACATTTGAAAACGGACCATTTTCCACATTTCTGAAGCATGACGTAATGGGGGGGTGTTATCTCTTTTGTCGAAAATCAGCCGTTTTTGCTCGAACATTAAATGCCTCCAAATGGTATTTAATTAACTTCCCGGGGTGAAGAAACCCTTTTTGAGAACTCAGAGTGAGTAAATTGGCCATTTTCATGCACTTTTAACCATTCCATAAATCTTGTGTTTTGGGCCCCTGGAAGCATGAAAATCACTTTAAACATGCTAATTTTAGCTCTAACACTGATGATCCACCTACAAATGTGAACTGACGTTCAAAAATAAAACATTTGAAAACGGACCATTTTCCACATTTCTGAAGCATGACGTAATGGGGGGGTGTTATCTCTTTTGTCGAAAATCAGCCGTTTTTGCTCGAACATTAAATGCCTCCAAATGGTATTTAATTAACTTCCCGAGCCCCTGGAAGCATGAAAATCACTTTAAACATGCTAATTTTAGCTCTAACACTGATGATCCACCTACAAATGTGAACTGACGTTCAAAAATAAAACATTTGAAAACGGACCATTTTCCACATTTCTGAAGCATGACGTAATGGGGGGGTGTTATCTCTTTTGTCGAAAATCAGCCGTTTTTGCTCGAACATTAAATGCCTCCAAATGGTATTTAATTAACTTCCCGGGTGAAGAAACCCTTTTTGAGAACTCAGAGTGAGTAAATTGGCCATTTTCATGCACTTTTAACCATTCCATAAATCTTGTGTTTTGGGCCCCTGGAAGCATGAAAATCACTTTAAACATGCTAATTTTTAGCTCTAACACTGATGATCCACCTACAAATGTGAACTGACGTTCAAAAATAAAACATTTGAAAACGGACCATTTTCCACATTTCTGAAGCATGACGTAATGGGGGGTGTTATCTCTTTTGTCGAAAATCAGCCGTTTTTGCTCGAACATTAAATGCCTCCAAATGGTATTTAATTAACTTCCCGAGCCCCTGGAAGCATGAAAATCACTTTAAACATGCTAATTTTAGCTCTAACACTGATGATCCACCTACAAATGTGAACTGACGTTCAAAAATAAAACATTTGAAAACGGACCATTTTCCACATTTCTGAAGCATGACGTAATGGGGGGGGTGTTATCTCTTTTGTCGAAAATCAGCCGTTTTTGCTCGAACATTAAATGCCTCCAAATGGTATTTAATTAACTTCCCGGGGTGAAGAAACCCTTTTTGAGAGCTCAGAGTGAGTAAATTGGCCATTTTCATGCACTTTTAACCATTCCATAAATCTTGTGTTTTGGGCCCCTGGAAGCATGAAAATCACTTTAAACATGCTAATTTTAGCTCTAACACTGATGATCCACCTACAAATGTGAACTGACGTTCAAAAATAAAACATTTGAAAACGGACCATTTTCCACATTTCTGAAGCATGACGTAATGGGGGGGTGTTATCTCTTTTGTCGAAAATCAGCTGTTTTTGCTCGAACATTAAATGCCTCCAAATGGTATTTAATTAACTTCCCGGGGTGAAGAAACCCTTTTTGAGAACTCAGAGTGAGTAAATTGGCCATTTTCATGCACTTTTAACCAATCCATAAATCTTGTGTTTTGGGCCCCTGGAAGCATGAAAATCACTTTAAACATGCTAATTTTAGCTCTAACACTGATGATCCACCTACAAATGTGAACTGACGTTCAAAAATAAAACATTTGAAAACGGACCATTTTCCACATTTCTGAAGCATGACGTAATGGGGGGGTGTTATCTCTTTTGTCGAAAATCAGCCGTTTTTGCTCGAACATTAAATGCCTCCAAATGGTATTTAATTAACTTCCCGAGCCCCTGGAAGCATGAAAATCACTTTAAACATGCTAATTTTAGCTCTAACACTGATGATCCACCTACAAATGTGAACTGACGTTCAAAAATAAAACATTTGAAAACGGACCATTTTCCACATTTCTGAAGCATGACGTAATGGGGGGGTGTTATCTCTTTTGTCGAAAATCAGCCGTTTTTGCTCGAACATTAAATGCCTCCAAATGGTATTTAATTAACTTCCCGGGGTGAAGAAACCCTTTTTGAGAACTCAGAGTGAGTAAATTGGCCATTTTCATGCACTTTTAACCATTCCATAAATCTTGTGTTTTGGGCCCCTGGAAGCATGAAAATCACTTTAAACATGCTAATTTTAGCTCTAACACTGATGATCCACCTACAAATGTGAACTGACGTTCAAAAATAAAACATTTGAAAACGGACCATTTTCCACATTTCTGAAGCATGACGTAATGGGGGGGTGTTATCTCTTTTGTCGAAAATCAGCCGTTTTTGCTCGAACATTAAATGCCTCCAAATGGTATTTAATTAACTTCCCGAGCCCCTGGAAGCATGAAAATCACTTTAAACATGCTAATTTTAGCTCTAACACTGATGATCCACCTACAAATGTGAACTGACGTTCAAAAATAAAACATTTGAAAACGGACCATTTTCCACATTTCTGAAGCATGACGTAATGGGGGGGTGTTATCTCTTTTGTCGAAAATCAGCCGTTTTTGCTCGAACATTAAATGCCTCCAAATGGTATTTAATTAACTTCCGGGTGAAGAAGCCCCTGGAAGCATGAAAATCACTTTAAACATGCTAATTTTAGCTCTAACACTGATGATCCACCTACAAATGTGAACTGACGTTCAAAAATAAAACATTTGAAAACGGACCATTTTCCACATTTCTGAAGCATGACGTAATGGGGGGGTGTTATCTCTTTTGTCGAAAATCAGCCGTTTTTGCTCGAACATTAAATGCCTCCAAATGGTATTTAATTAACTTCCCGAGCCCCTGGAAGCATGAAAATCACTTTAAACATGCTAATTTTAGCTCTAACACTGATGATCCACCTACAAATGTGAACTGACGTTCAAAAATAAAACATTTGAAAACGGACCATTTTCCACATTTCTGAAGCATGACGTAATGGGGGGGTGTTATCTCTTTTGTCGAAAATCAGCCGTTTTTGCTCGAACATTAAATGCCTCCAAATGGTATTTAATTAACTTCCCGGGGTGAAGAAACCCTTTTTGAGAACTCAGAGTGAGTAAATTGGCCATTTTCATGCACTTTTAACCATTCCATAAATCTTGTGTTTTGGGCCCCTGGAAGCATGAAAATCACTTTAAACATGCTAATTTTAGCTCTAACACTGATGATCCACCTACAAATGTGAACTGACGTTCAAAAATAAAACATTTGAAAACGGACCATTTTCCACATTTCTGAAGCATGACGTAATGGGGGGGTGTTATCTCTTTTGTCGAAAATCAGCCGTTTTTGCTCGAACATTAAATGCCTCCAAATGGTATTTAATTAACTTCCCGAGCCCCTGGAAGCATGAAAAATCACTTTAAACATGCTAATTTTAGCTCTAACACTGATGATCCACCTACAAATGTGAACTGACGTTCAAAAATAAAACATTTGAAAACGGACCATTTTCCACATTTCTGAAGCATGACGTAATGGGGGGGTGTTATCTCTTTTGTCGAAAATCAGCCGTTTTTGCTCGAACATTAAATGCCTCCAAATGGTATTTAATTAACTTCCCGGGGTGAAGAAACCCTTTTTGAGAGCTCAGAGTGAGTAAATTGGCCATTTTCATGCACTTTTAACCATTCCATAAATCTTGTGTTTTGGGCCCCTGGAAGCATGAAAATCACTTTAAACATGCTAATTTTAGCTCTAACACTGATGATCCACCTACAAATGTGAACTGACGTTCAAAAATAAAACAATTTGAAAATGGACCATTTTCCACATTTCTGAAGCATGACGTAATGGGGGGGTGTTATCTCTTTTGTCGAAAATCAGCTGTTTTTGCTCGAACATTAAATGCCTCCAAATGGTATTTAATTAACTTCCGGGGTGAAGAAACCCTTTTTGAGAACTCAGAGTGAGTAAATTGGCCATTTTCATGCACTTTTAACCAATCCATAAATCTTGTGTTTTGGGCCCCTGGAAGCATGAAAATCACTTTAAACATGCTAATTTTAGCTCTAACACTGATGATCCACCTACAAATGTGAACTGACGTTCAAAAATAAAACATTTGAAAACGGACCATTTTCCACATTTCTGAAGCATGACGTAATGGGGGGGTGTTATCTCTTTTGTCGAAAATCAGCCGTTTTTGCTCTAACATTAAATGCCTCCAAATGGTATTTAATTAACTTCCCGAGCCCCTGGAAGCATGAAAATCACTTTAAACATGCTAATTTTAGCTCTAACACTGATGATCCACCTACAAATGTGAACTGACGTTCAAAAATAAAACATTTGAAAACGGACCATTTTCCACATTTCTGAAGCATGACGTAATGGGGGGGTGTTATCTCTTTTGTCGAAAATCAGCCGTTTTTGCTCGAACATTAAATGCCTCCAAATGGTATTTAATTAACTTCCCGGGGTGAAGAAACCCTTTTTGAGAACTCAGAGTGAGTAAATTGGCCATTTTCATGCACTTTTAACCATTCCATAAATCTTGTGTTTCGGGCCCCTGGAAGCATGAAAATCACTTTAAACATGCTAATTTTAGCTCTAACACTGATGATCCACCTACAAATGTGAACTGACGTTCAAAAATAAAACATTTGAAAACGGACCATTTTCCACATTTCTGAAGCATGACGTAATGGGGGGGTGTTATCTCTTTTGTCGAAAATCAGCCGTTTTTGCTCGAACATTAAATGCCTCCAAATGGTATTTAATTAACTTCCCGAGCCCCTGGAAGCATGAAAATCACTTTAAACATGCTAATTTTAGCTCTAACACTGATGATCCACCTACAAATGTGAACTGACGTTCAAAAATAAAACATTTGAAAACGGACCATTTTCCACATTTCTGAAGCATGACGTAATGGGGGGGTGTTATCTCTTTTGTCGAAAATCAGCCGTTTTTGCTCGAACATTAAATGCCTCCAAATGGTATTTAATTAACTTCCCGGGGTGAAGAAACCCTTTTTGAGAACTCAGAGTGAGTAAATTGGCCATTTTCATGCACTTTTAACCATTCCATAAATCTTGTGTTTTGGGCCCCTGGAAGCATGAAAATCACTTTAAACATGCTAATTTTAGCTCTAACACTGATGATCCACCTACAAATGTGAACTGACGTTCAAAAATAAAACATTTGAAAACGGACCATTTTCCACATTTCTGAAGCATGACGTAATGGGGGGGTGTTATCTCTTTTGTCGAAAATCAGCTGTTTTTGCTCGAACATTAAATGCCTCCAAATGGTATTTAATTAACTTCCCGGGGTGAAGAAACCCTTTTTGAGCACTCAGAGTGAGTAAATTGGCCATTTTCATGCACTTTTAACCAATCCATAAATCTTGTGTTTTGGGCCCCTGGAAGCATGAAAATCACTTTAAACATGCTAATTTTAGCTCTAACACTGATGATCCACCTACAAATGTGAACTGACGTTCAAAAATAAAACATTTGAAAACGGACCATTTTCCACATTTCTGAAGCATGACGTAATGGGGGGGTGTTATCTCTTTTGTCGAAAATCAGCCGTTTTTGCTCTAACATTAAATGCCTCCAAATGGTATTTAATTAACTTCCCGAGCCCCTGGAAGCATGAAAATCACTTTAAACATGCTAATTTTAGCTCTAACACTGATGATCCACCTACAAATGTGAACTGACGTTCAAAAATAAAACATTCGAAAACGGACCATTTTCCACATTTCTGAAGCATGACGTAATGGGGGGGTGTTATCTCTTTTGTCGAAAATCAGCCGTTTTTGCTCGAACATTAAATGCCTCCAAATGGTATTTAATTAACTTCCCGGGGTGAAGAAACCCTTTTTGAGAACTCAGAGTGAGTAAATTGGCCATTTTCATGCACTTTTAACCATTCCATAAATCTTGTGTTTTGGGCCCCTGGAAGCATGAAAATCACTTTAAACATGCTAATTTTAGCTCTAACACTGATGATCCACCTACAAATGTGAACTGACGTTCAAAAATAAAACATTTGAAAACGGACCATTTTCCACATTTCTGAAGCATGACGTAATGGGGGGGTGTTATCTCTTTTGTCGAAAATCAGCCGTTTTTGCTTGAACATTAAATGCCTCCAAATGGTATTTAATTAACTTCCCGAGCCCCTGGAAGCATGAAAATCACTTTAAACATGCTAATTTTAGCTCTAACACTGATGATCCACCTACAAATGTGAACTGACGTTCAAAAATAAAACATTTGAAAATGGACCATTTTCCACATTTCTGAAGCATGACGTAATGGGGGGGTGTTATCTCTTTTGTCGAAAATCAGCCGTTTTTGCTCTAACATTAAATGCCTCCAAATGGTATTTAATTAACTTCCCGAGCCCCTGGAAGCATGAAAATCACTTTAAACATGCTAATTTTAGCTCTAACACTGATGATCCACCTACAAATGTGAACTGACGTTCAAAAATAAAACATTTGAAAACGGACCATTTTCCACATTTCTGAAGCATGACGTAATGGGGGGGTGTTATCTCTTTTGTCGAAAATCAGCCGTTTTTGCTCGAACATTAAATGCCTCCAAATGGTATTTAATTAACTTCCCGGGGTGAAGAAACCCTTTTTGAGAACTCAGAGTGAGTAAATTGGCCATTTTCATGCACTTTTAACCATTCCATAAATCTTGTGTTTTGGGCCCCTGGAAGCATGAAAATCACTTTAAACATGCTAATTTTAGCTCTAACACTGAGGATCCACCTACAAATGTGAACTGACGTTCAAAAATAAAACATTTGAAAACGGACCATTTTCCACATTTCTGAAGCATGACGTAATGGGGGGGTGTTATCTCTTTTGTCGAAAATCAGCCGTTTTTGCTCGAACATTAAATGCCTCCAAATGGTATTTAATTAACTTCCCGGGGTGAAGAAACCCTTTTTGAGAACTCAGAGTGAGTAAATTGGCCATTTTCATGCACTTTTAACCATTCCATAAATCTTGTGTTTTGGGCCCCTGGAAGCATGAAAATCACTTTAAACATGCTAATTTTAGCTCTAACACTGATGATCCACCTACAAATGTGAACTGACGTTCAAAAATAAAACATTTGAAAACGGACCATTTTCCACATTTCTGAAGCATGACGTAATGGGGGGGTGTTATCTCTTTTGTCGAAAATCAGCCGTTTTTGCTCGAACATTAAATGCCTCCAAATGGTATTTAATTAACTTCCCGAGCCCCTGGAAGCATGAAAATCACTTTAAACATGCTCATTTTAGCTCTAACACTGATGATCCACCTACAAATGTGAACTGACGTTCAAAAATAAAACATTTGAAAACGGACCATTTTCCACATTTCTGAAGCATGACGTAATGGGGGGGTGTTATCTCTTTTGTCGAAAATCAGCCGTTTTTGCTCGAACATTAAATGCCTCCAAATGGTATTTAATTAACTTCCCGGGGTGAAGAAACCCTTTTTGAGAACTCAGAGTGAGTAAATTGGCCATTTTCATGCACTTTTAACCATTCCATAAATCTTGTGTTTTGGGCCCCTGGAAGCATGAAAATCACTTTAAACATGCTAATTTTAGCTCTAACACTGATGATCCACCTACAAATGTGAACTGACGTTCAAAAATAAAACATTTGAAAACGGACCATTTTCCACATTTCTGAAGCATGACGTAATGGGGGGGTGTTATCTCTTTTGTCGAAAATCAGCCGTTTTTGCTCGAACATTAAATGCCTCCAAATGGTATTTAATTAACTTCCCGAGCCCCTGGAAGCATGAAAATCACTTTAAACATGCTAATTTTAGCTCTAACACTGATGATCCACCTACAAATGTGAACTGACGTTCAAAAATAAAACATTTGAAAACGGACCATTTTCCACATTTCTGAAGCATGACGTAATGGGGGGGTGTTATCTCTTTTGTCGAAAATCAGCCGTTTTTGCTCGAACATTAAATGCCTCCAAATGGTATTTAATTAACTTCCCGAGCCCCTGGAAGCATGAAAATCACTTTAAACATGCTAATTTTAGCTCTAACACTGATGATCCACCTACAAATGTGAACTGACGTTCAAAAATAAAACATTTGAAAACGGACCATTTTCCACATTTCTGAAGCATGACGTAATGGGGGGGTGTTATCTCTTTTGTCGAAAATCAGCCGTTTTTGCTCGAACATTACATGCCTCCAAATGGTATTTAATTAACTTCCCGGGGTGAAGAAACCCTTTTTGAGAGCTCAGAGTGAGTAAATTGGCCATTTTCATGCACTTTTAACCATTCCATAAATCTTGTGTTTTGGGCCCCTGGAAGCATGAAAATCACTTTAAACATGCTAATTTTAGCTCTAACACTGAGGATCCACCTACAAATGTGAACTGACGTTCAAAAATAAAACATTTGAAAACGGACCATTTTCCACATTTCTAAAGCATGACGTAATGGGGGGGGGTGTTATCTCTTTTGTCGAAAATCAGTCGTTTTTGCTCGAACATTAAATGCCTCCAAATGGTATTTAATTAACTTCCCGAGCCCCTGGAAGCATGAAAATCACTTTAAACATGCTAATTTTAGCTCTAACACTGATGATCCACCTACAAATGTGAACTGACGTTCAAAAATAAAACATTTGAAAACGGACCATTTTCCACATTTCTGAAGCATGACGTAATGGGGGGGTGTTATCTCTTTTGTCGAAAATCAGCCGTTTTTGCTCGAACATTAAATGCCTCCAAATGGTATTTAATTAACTTCCCGAGCCCCTGGAAGCATGAAAATCACTTTAAACATGCTCATTTTAGCTCTAACACTGATGATCCACCTACAAATGTGAACTGACGTTCAAAAATAAAACATTTGAAAACGGACCATTTTCCACATTTCTGAAGCATGACGTAATGGGGGGGTGTTATCTCTTTTGTCGAAAATCAGCCGTTTTTGCTCGAACATTAAATGCCTCCAAATGGTATTTAATTAACTTCCCGGGGTGAAGAAACCCTTTTTGAGAACTCAGAGTGAGTAAATTGGCCATTTTCATGCACTTTTAACCATTCCATAAATCTTGTGTTTTGGGCCCCTGGAAGCATGAAAATCACTTTAAACATGCTAATTTTAGCTCTAACACTGATGATCCACCTACAAATGTGAACTGACGTTCAAAAATAAAACATTTGAAAACGGACCATTTTCCACATTTCTGAAGCATGACGTAATGGGGGGGTGTTATCTCTTTTGTCGAAAATCAGCCGTTTTTGCTCGAACATTAAATGCCTCCAAATGGTATTTAATTAACTTCCCGAGCCCCTGGAAGCATGAAAATCACTTTAAACATGCTAATTTTAGCTCTAACACTGATGATCCACCTACAAATGTGAACTGACGTTCAAAAATAAAACATTTGAAAACGGACCATTTTCCACATTTCTGAAGCATGACGTAATGGGGGGGTGTTATCTCTTTTGTCGAAAATCAGCCGTTTTTGCTCGAACATTAAATGCCTCCAAATGGTATTTAATTAACTTCCCGAGCCCCTGGAAGCATGAAAATCACTTTAAACATGCTAATTTTAGCTCTAACACTGATGATCCACCTACAAATGTGAACTGACGTTCAAAAATAAAACATTTGAAAACGGACCATTTTCCACATTTCTGAAGCATGACGTAATGGGGGGGTGTTATCTCTTTTGTCGAAAATCAGCCGTTTTTGCTCGAACATTACATGCCTCCAAATGGTATTTAATTAACTTCCCGGGGTGAAGAAACCCTTTTTGAGAGCTCAGAGTGAGTAAATTGGCCATTTTCATGCACTTTTAACCATTCCATAAATCTTGTGTTTTGGGCCCCTGGAAGCATGAAAATCACTTTAAACATGCTAATTTTAGCTCTAACACTGAGGATCCACCTACAAATGTGAACTGACGTTCAAAAATAAAACATTTGAAAACGGACCATTTTCCACATTTCTAAAGCATGACGTAATGGGGGGGTGTTATCTCTTTTGTCGAAAATCAGTCGTTTTTGCTCGAACATTAAATGCCTCCAAATGGTATTTAATTAACTTCCCGAGCCCCTGGAAGCATGAAAATCACTTTAAACATGCTAATTTTAGCTCTAACACTGATGATCCACCTACAAATGTGAACTGACGTTCAAAAATAAAACATTTGAAAACGGACCATTTTCCACATTTCTGAAGCATGACGTAATGGGGGGGTGTTATCTCTTTTGTCGAAAATCAGCCGTTTTTGCTCGAACATTAAATGCCTCCAAATGGTATTTAATTAACTTCCCGGGGTGAAGAAACCCTTTTTGAGAACTCAGAGTGAGTAAATTGGCCATTTTCATGCACTTTTAACCATTCCATAAATCTTGTGTTTTGGGCCCCTGGAAGCATGAAAATCACTTTAAACATGCTAATTTTAGCTCTAACACTGATGATCCACCTACAAATGTGAACTGACGTTCAAAAATAAAACATTTGAAAACGGACCATTTTCCACATTTCTGAAGCATGACGTAATGGGGGGGTGTTATCTCTTTTGTCGAAAATCAGCCGTTTTTGCTCGAACATTAAATGCCTCCAAATGGTATTTAATTAACTTCCCGAGCCCCTGGAAGCATGAAAATCACTTTAAACATGCTAATTTTAGCTCTAACACTGATGATCCACCTACAAATGTGAACTGACGTTCAAAAATAAAACATTTGAAAACGGACCATTTTCCACATTTCTGAAGCATGACGTAATGGGGGGTGTTATCTCTTTTGTCGAAAATCAGCCGTTTTTGCTCGAACATTAAATGCCTCCAAATGGTATTTAATTAACTTCCCGGGGTGAAGAAACCCTTTTTGAGAACTCAGAGTGAGTAAATTGGCCATTTTCATGCACTTTTAACCATTCCATAAATCTTGTGTTTTGGGCCCCTGGAAGCATGAAAATCACTTTAAACATGCTAATTTTAGCTCTAACACTGATGATCCACCTACAAATGTGAACTGACGTTCAAAAATAAAACATTTGAAAACGGACCATTTTCCACATTTCTGAAGCATGACGTAATGGGGGGGTGTTATCTCTTTTGTCGAAAATCAGCTGTTTTTGCTCGAACATTAAATGCCTCCAAATGGTATTTAATTAACTTCCCGGGGTGAAGAAACCCTTTTTGAGCACTCAGAGTGAGTAAATTGGCCATTTTCATGCACTTTTAACCAATCCATAAATCTTGTGTTTTGGGCCCCTGGAAGCATGAAAATCACTTTAAACATGCTAATTTTAGCTCTAACACTGATGATCCACCTACAAATGTGAACTGACGTTCAAAAATAAAACATTTGAAAACGGACCATTTTCCACATTTCTGAAGCATGACGTAATGGGGGGGGTGTTATCTCTTTTGTCGAAAATCAGCCGTTTTTGCTCTAACATTAAATGCCTCCAAATGGTATTTAATTAACTTCCCGAGCCCCTGGAAGCATGAAAATCACTTTAAACATGCTAATTTTAGCTCTAACACTGATGATCCACCTACAAATGTGAACTGACGTTCAAAAATAAAACATTCGAAAACGGACCATTTTCCACATTTCTGAAGCATGACGTAATGGGGGGGTGTTATCTCTTTTGTCGAAAATCAGCCGTTTTTGCTCGAACATTAAATGCCTCCAAATGGTATTTAATTAACTTCCCGGGGTGAAGAAACCCTTTTTGAGAACTCAGAGTGAGTAAATTGGCCATTTTCATGCACTTTTAACCATTCCATAAATCTTGTGTTTTGGGCCCCTGGAAGCATGAAAATCACTTTAAACATGCTAATTTTAGCTCTAACACTGATGATCCACCTACAAATGTGAACTGACGTTCAAAAATAAAACATTTGAAAACGGACCATTTTCCACATTTCTGAAGCATGACGTAATGGGGGGGTGTTATCTCTTTTGTCGAAAATCAGCCGTTTTTGCTTGAACATTAAATGCCTCCAAATGGTATTTAATTAACTTCCCGAGCCCCTGGAAGCATGAAAATCACTTTAAACATGCTAATTTTAGCTCTAACACTGATGATCCACCTACAAATGTGAACTGACGTTCAAAAATAAAACATTTGAAAATGGACCATTTTCCACATTTCTGAAGCATGACGTAATGGGGGGGTGTTATCTCTTTTGTCGAAAATCAGCCGTTTTTGCTCTAACATTAAATGCCTCCAAATGGTATTTAATTAACTTCCCGAGCCCCTGGAAGCATGAAAATCACTTTAAACATGCTAATTTTAGCTCTAACACTGATGATCCACCTACAAATGTGAACTGACGTTCAAAAATAAAACATTTGAAAACGGACCATTTTCCACATTTCTGAAGCATGACGTAATGGGGGGGTGTTATCTCTTTTGTCGAAAATCAGCCGTTTTTGCTCGAACATTAAATGCCTCCAAATGGTATTTAATTAACTTCCCGGGGTGAAGAAACCCTTTTTGAGAACTCAGAGTGAGTAAATTGGCCATTTTCATGCACTTTTAACCATTCCATAAATCTTGTGTTTTGGGCCCCTGGAAGCATGAAAATCACTTTAAACATGCTAATTTTAGCTCTAACACTGAGGATCCACCTACAAATGTGAACTGACGTTCAAAAATAAAACATTTGAAAACGGACCATTTTCCACATTTCTGAAGCATGACGTAATGGGGGGGTGTTATCTCTTTTGTCGAAAATCAGCCGTTTTTGCTCGAACATTAAATGCCTCCAAATGGTATTTAATTAACTTCCCGGGGTGAAGAAACCCTTTTTGAGAACTCAGAGTGAGTAAATTGGCCATTTTCATGCACTTTTAACCATTCCATAAATCTTGTGTTTTGGGCCCCTGGAAGCATGAAAATCACTTTAAACATGCTAATTTTAGCTCTAACACTGATGATCCACCTACAAATGTGAACTGACGTTCAAAAATAAAACATTTGAAAACGGACCATTTTCCACATTTCTGAAGCATGACGTAATGGGGGGGTGTTATCTCTTTTGTCGAAAATCAGCCGTTTTTGCTCGAACATTAAATGCCTCCAAATGGTATTTAATTAACTTCCCGAGCCCCTGGAAGCATGAAAATCACTTTAAACATGCTCATTTTAGCTCTAACACTGATGATCCACCTACAAATGTGAACTGACGTTCAAAAATAAAACATTTGAAAACGGACCATTTTCCACATTTCTGAAGCATGACGTAATGGGGGGGTGTTATCTCTTTTGTCGAAAATCAGCCGTTTTTGCTCGAACATTAAATGCCTCCAAATGGTATTTAATTAACTTCCCGGGGTGAAGAAACCCTTTTTGAGAACTCAGAGTGAGTAAATTGGCCATTTTCATGCACTTTTAACCATTCCATAAATCTTGTGTTTTGGGCCCCTGGAAGCATGAAAATCACTTTAAACATGCTAATTTTAGCTCTAACACTGATGATCCACCTACAAATGTGAACTGACGTTCAAAAATAAAACATTTGAAAACGGACCATTTTCCACATTTCTGAAGCATGACGTAATGGGGGGGTGTTATCTCTTTTGTCGAAAATCAGCCGTTTTTGCTCGAACATTAAATGCCTCCAAATGGTATTTAATTAACTTCCCGAGCCCCTGGAAGCATGAAAATCACTTTAAACATGCTAATTTTAGCTCTAACACTGATGATCCACCTACAAATGTGAACTGACGTTCAAAAATAAAACATTTGAAAACGGACCATTTTCCACATTTCTGAAGCATGACGTAATGGGGGGGTGTTATCTCTTTTGTCGAAAATCAGCCGTTTTTGCTCGAACATTAAATGCCTCCAAATGGTATTTAATTAACTTCCCGAGCCCCTGGAAGCATGAAAATCACTTTAAACATGCTAATTTTAGCTCTAACACTGATGATCCACCTACAAATGTGAACTGACGTTCAAAAATAAAACATTTGAAAACGGACCATTTTCCACATTTCTGAAGCATGACGTAATGGGGGGGGTGTTATCTCTTTTGTCGAAAATCAGCCGTTTTTGCTCGAACATTAAATGCCTCCAAATGGTATTTAATTAACTTCCCGGGGTGAAGAAACCCTTTTTGAGAACTCAGAGTGAGTAAATTGGCCATTTTCATGCACTTTTAACCATTCCATAAATCTTGTGTTTTGGGCCCCTGGAAGCATGAAAATCACTTTAAACATGCTAATTTTAGCTCTAACACTGATGATCCACGTACAAATGTGAACTGACGTTCAAAAATAAAACATTTGAAAACGGACCATTTTCCACATTTCTGAAGCATGACGTAATGGGGGGGTGTTATCTCTTTTGTCGAAAATCAGCCGTTTTTGCTCGAACATTAAATGCCTCCAAATGGTATTTAATTAACTTCCCGAGCCCCTGGAAGCATGAAAATCACTTTAAACATGCTAATTTTAGCTCTAACACTGATGATCCACCTACAAATGTGAACTGACGTTCAAAAATAAAACATTTGAAAACGGACCATTTTCCACATTTCTGAAGCATGACGTAATGGGGGGGTGTTATCTCTTTTGTCGAAAATCAGCCGTTTTTGCTCGAACATTAAATGCCTCCAAATGGTATTTAATTAACTTCCCGGGGTGAAGAAACCCTTTTTGAGAGCTCAGAGTGAGTAAATTGGCCATTTTCATGCACTTTTAACCATTCCATAAATCTTGTGTTTTGGGCCCCTGGAAGCATGAAAATCACTTTAAACATGCTAATTTTAGCTCTAACACTGATGATCCACCTACAAATGTGAACTGACGTTCAAAAATAAAACATTTGAAAACGGACCATTTTCCACATTTCTGAAGCATGACGTAATGGGGGGGTGTTATCTCTTTTGTCGAAAATCAGCCGTTTTTGCTCGAACATTACATGCCTCCAAATGGTATTTAATTAACTTCCCGGGGTGAAGAAACCCTTTTTGAGAGCTCAGAGTGAGTAAATTGGCCATTTTCATGCACTTTTAACCATTCCATAAATCTTGTGTTTTGGGCCCCTGGAAGCATGAAAATCACTTTAAACATGCTAATTTTAGCTCTAACACTGAGGATCCACCTACAAATGTGAACTGACGTTCAAAAATAAAACATTTGAAAACGGACCATTTTCCACATTTCTAAAGCATGACGTAATGGGGGGGGTGTTATCTCTTTTGTCGAAAATCAGTCGTTTTTGCTCGAACATTAAATGCCTCCAAATGGTATTTAATTAACTTCCCGAGCCCCTGGAAGCATGAAAATCACTTTAAACATGCTAATTTTAGCTCTAACACTGATGATCCACCTACAAATGTGAACTGACGTTCAAAAATAAAACATTTGAAAACGGACCATTTTCCACATTTCTGAAGCATGACGTAATGGGGGGGTGTTATCTCTTTTGTCGAAAATCAGCCGTTTTTGCTCGAACATTAAATGCCTCCAAATGGTATTTAATTAACTTCCCGAGCCCCTGGAAGCATGAAAATCACTTTAAACATGCTCATTTTAGCTCTAACACTGATGATCCACCTACAAATGTGAACTGACGTTCAAAAATAAAACATTTGAAAACGGACCATTTTCCACATTTCTGAAGCATGACGTAATGGGGGGGTGTTATCTCTTTTGTCGAAAATCAGCCGTTTTTGCTCGAACATTAAATGCCTCCAAATGGTATTTAATTAACTTCCCGGGGTGAAGAAACCCTTTTTGAGAACTCAGAGTGAGTAAATTGGCCATTTTCATGCACTTTTAACCATTCCATAAATCTTGTGTTTTGGGCCCCTGGAAGCATGAAAATCACTTTAAACATGCTAATTTTAGCTCTAACACTGATGATCCACCTACAAATGTGAACTGACGTTCAAAAATAAAACATTTGAAAACGGACCATTTTCCACATTTCTGAAGCATGACGTAATGGGGGGGTGTTATCTCTTTTGTCGAAAATCAGCCGTTTTTGCTCGAACATTAAATGCCTCCAAATGGTATTTAATTAACTTCCCGAGCCCCTGGAAGCATGAAAATCACTTTAAACATGCTAATTTTAGCTCTAACACTGATGATCCACCTACAAATGTGAACTGACGTTCAAAAATAAAACATTTGAAAACGGACCATTTTCCACATTTCTGAAGCATGACGTAATGGGGGGGTGTTATCTCTTTTGTCGAAAATCAGCCGTTTTTGCTCGAACATTAAATGCCTCCAAATGGTATTTAATTAACTTCCCGAGCCCCTGGAAGCATGAAAATCACTTTAAACATGCTAATTTTAGCTCTAACACTGATGATCCACCTACAAATGTGAACTGACGTTCAAAAATAAAACATTTGAAAACGGACCATTTTCCACATTTCTGAAGCATGACGTAATGGGGGGGTGTTATCTCTTTTGTCGAAAATCAGCCGTTTTTGCTCGAACATTACATGCCTCCAAATGGTATTTAATTAACTTCCCGGGGTGAAGAAACCCTTTTTGAGAGCTCAGAGTGAGTAAATTGGCCATTTTCATGCACTTTTAACCATTCCATAAATCTTGTGTTTTGGGCCCCTGGAAGCATGAAAATCACTTTAAACATGCTAATTTTAGCTCTAACACTGAGGATCCACCTACAAATGTGAACTGACGTTCAAAAATAAAACATTTGAAAACGGACCATTTTCCACATTTCTAAAGCATGACGTAATGGGGGGGTGTTATCTCTTTTGTCGAAAATCAGTCGTTTTTGCTCGAACATTAAATGCCTCCAAATGGTATTTAATTAACTTCCCGAGCCCCTGGAAGCATGAAAATCACTTTAAACATGCTAATTTTAGCTCTAACACTGATGATCCACCTACAAATGTGAACTGACGTTCAAAAATAAAACATTTGAAAACGGACCATTTTCCACATTTCTGAAGCATGACGTAATGGGGGGGTGTTATCTCTTTTGTCGAAAATCAGCCGTTTTTGCTCGAACATTAAATGCCTCCAAATGGTATTTAATTAACTTCCCGGGGTGAAGAAACCCTTTTTGAGAACTCAGAGTGAGTAAATTGGCCATTTTCATGCACTTTTAACCATTCCATAAATCTTGTGTTTTGGGCCCCTGGAAGCATGAAAATCACTTTAAACATGCTAATTTTAGCTCTAACACTGATGATCCACCTACAAATGTGAACTGACGTTCAAAAATAAAACATTTGAAAACGGACCATTTTCCACATTTCTGAAGCATGACGTAATGGGGGGGTGTTATCTCTTTTGTCGAAAATCAGCCGTTTTTGCTCGAACATTAAATGCCTCCAAATGGTATTTAATTAACTTCCCGAGCCCCTGGAAGCATGAAAATCACTTTAAACATGCTAATTTTAGCTCTAACACTGATGATCCACCTACAAATGTGAACTGACGTTCAAAAATAAAACATTTGAAAACGGACCATTTTCCACATTTCTGAAGCATGACGTAATGGGGGGTGTTATCTCTTTTGTCGAAAATCAGCCGTTTTTGCTCGAACATTAAATGCCTCCAAATGGTATTTAATTAACTTCCCGAGCCCCTGGAAGCATGAAAATCACTTTAAACATGCTAATTTTAGCTCTAACACTGATGATCCACCTACAAATGTGAACTGACGTTCAAAAATAAAACATTTGAAAACGGACCATTTTCAACATTTCTGAAGCATGACGTAATGGGGGGGTGTTATCTCTTTTGTCGAAAATCAGCCGTTTTTGCTCGAACATTAAATGCCTCCAAATGGTATTTAATTAACTTCCCGAGCCCCTGGAAGCATGAAAATCACTTTAAACATGCTAATTTTAGCTCTAACACTGATGATCCACCTACAAATGTGAACTGACGTTCAAAAATAAAACATTTGAAAACGGACCATTTTCCACATTTCTGAAGCATGACGTAATGGGGGGGTGTTATCTCTTTTGTCGAAAATCAGCCGTTTTTGCTCGAACATTAAATGCCTCCAAATGGTATTTAATTAACTTCCCGGGGTGAAGAAACCCTTTTTGAGAACTCAGAGTGAGTAAATTGGCCATTTTCATGCACTTTTAACCATTCCATAAATCTTGTGTTTTGGGCCCCTGGAAGCATGAAAATCACTTTAAACATGCTAATTTTAGCTCTAACACTGATGATCCACCTACAAATGTGAACTGACGTTCAAAAATAAAACATTTGAAAACGGACCATTTTCCACATTTCTGAAGCATGACGTAATGGGGGGGTGTTATCTCTTTTGTCGAAAATCAGCCGTTTTTGCTCGAACATTAAATGCCTCCAAATGGTATTTAATTAACTTCCCGAGCCCCTGGAAGCATGAAAATCACTTTAAACATGCTAATTTTAGCTCTAACACTGATGATCCACCTACAAATGTGAACTGACGTTCAAAAATAAAACATTTGAAAACGGACCATTTTCCACATTTCTGAAGCATGACGTAATGGGGGGGTGTTATCTCTTTTGTCGAAAATCAGCCGTTTTTGCTCGAACATTAAATGCCTCCAAATGGTATTTAATTAACTTCCCGGGGTGAAGAAACCCTTTTTGAGAACTCAGAGTGAGTAAATTGGCCATTTTCATGCACTTTTAACCATTCCATAAATCTTGTGTTTTGGGCCCCTGGAAGCATGAAAATCACTTTAAACATGCTAATTTTAGCTCTAACACTGATGATCCACCTACAAATGTGAACTGACGTTCAAAAATAAAACATTTGAAAACGGACCATTTTCCACATTTCTGAAGCATGACGTAATGGGGGGGTGTTATCTCTTTTGTCGAAAATCAGCCGTTTTTGCTCGAACATTAAATGCCTCCAAATGGTATTTAATTAACTTCCCGAGCCCCTGGAAGCATGAAAATCACTTTAAACATGCTAATTTTAGCTCTAACACTGATGATCCACCTACAAATGTGAACTGACGTTCAAAAATAAAACATTTGAAAACGGACCATTTTCCACATTTCTGAAGCATGACGTAATGGGGGGGTGTTATCTCTTTTGTCGAAAATCAGCCGTTTTTGCTCGAACATTAAATGCCTCCAAATGGTATTTAATTAACTTCCCGGGGTGAAGAAACCCTTTTTGAGAGCTCAGAGTGAGTAAATTGGCCATTTTCATGCACTTTTAACCATTCCATAAATCTTGTGTTTTGGGCCCCTGGAAGCATGAAAATCACTTTAAACATGCTAATTTTAGCTCTAACACTGATGATCCACCTACAAATGTGAACTGACGTTCAAAAATAAAACATTTGAAAACGGACCATTTTCCACATTTCTGAAGCATGACGTAATGGGGGGGTGTTATCTCTTTTGTCGAAAATCAGCTGTTTTTGCTCGAACATTAAATGCCTCCAAATGGTATTTAATTAACTTCCCGGGGTGAAGAAACCCTTTTTGAGAACTCAGAGTGAGTAAATTGGCCATTTTCATGCACTTTTAACCAATCCATAAATCTTGTGTTTTGGGCCCCTGGAAGCATGAAAATCACTTTAAACATGCTAATTTTAGCTCTAACACTGATGATCCACCTACAAATGTGAACTGACGTTCAAAAATAAAACATTTGAAAACGGACCATTTTCCACATTTCTGAAGCATGACGTAATGGGGGGGTGTTATCTCTTTTGTCGAAAATCAGCCGTTTTTGCTCTAACATTAAATGCCTCCAAATGGTATTTAATTAACTTCCCGAGCCCCTGGAAGCATGAAAATCCCTTTAAACATGCTAATTTTAGCTCTAACACTGATGATCCACCTACAAATGTGAACTGACGTTCAAAAATAAAACATTTGAAAACGGACCATTTTCCACATTTCTGAAGCATGACGTAATGGGGGGGTGTTATCTCTTTTGTCGAAAATCAGCCGTTTTTGCTCGAACATTAAATGCCTCCAAATGGTATTTAATTAACTTCCCGGGGTGAAGAAACCCTTTTTGAGAACTCAGAGTGAGTAAATTGGCCATTTTCATGCACTTTTAACCATTCCATAAATCTTGTGTTTTGGGCCCCTGGAAGCATGAAAATCGCTTTAAACATGCTAATTTTAGCTCTAACACTGATGATCCACCTACAAATGTGAACTGACTGACGTTCAAAATAAAACATTTGAAAACGGACCATTTTCCACATTTCTGAAGCATGACGTAATGGGGGGGTGTTATCTCTTTTGTCGAAAATCAGCCGTTTTTGCTTGAACATTAAATGCCTCCAAATGGTATTTAATTAACTTCCCGAGCCCCTGGAAGCATGAAAATCACTTTAAACATGCTAATTTTAGCTCTAACACTGATGATCCACCTACAAATGTGAACTGACGTTCAAAAATAAAACATTTGAAAATGGACCATTTTCCACATTTCTGAAGCATGACGTAATGGGGGGGTGTTATCTCTTTTGTCGAAAATCAGCCGTTTTTGCTCTAACATTAAATGCCTCCAAATGGTATTTAATTAACTTCCCGAGCCCCTGGAAGCATGAAAATCACTTTAAACATGCTAATTTTAGCTCTAACACTGATGATCCACCTACAAATGTGAACTGACGTTCAAAAATAAAACATTTGAAAACGGACCATTTTCCACATTTCTGAAGCATGACGTAATGGGGGGGTGTTATCTCTTTTGTCGAAAATCAGCCGTTTTTGCTCGAACATTAAATGCCTCCAAATGGTATTTAATTAACTTCCCGGGGTGAAGAAACCCTTTTTGAGAACTCAGAGTGAGTAAATTGGCCATTTTCATGCACTTTTAACCATTCCATAAATCTTGTGTTTTGGGCCCCTGGAAGCATGAAAATCACTTTAAACATGCTAATTTTAGCTCTAACACTGAGGATCCACCTACAAATGTGAACTGACGTTCAAAAATAAAACATTTGAAAACGGACCATTTTCCACATTTCTGAAGCATGACGTAATGGGGGGGTGTTATCTCTTTTGTCGAAAATCAGCCGTTTTTGCTCGAACATTAAATGCCTCCAAATGGTATTTAATTAACTTCCCGGGGTGAAGAAACCCTTTTTGAGAACTCAGAGTGAGTAAATTGGCCATTTTCATGCACTTTTAACCATTCCATAAATCTTGTGTTTTGGGCCCCTGGAAGCATGAAAATCACTTTAAACATGCTAATTTTAGCTCTAACACTGATGATCCACCTACAAATGTGAACTGACGTTCAAAAATAAAACATTTGAAAACGGACCATTTTCCACATTTCTGAAGCATGACGTAATGGGGGGGGTGTTATCTCTTTTGTCGAAAATCAGCCGTTTTTGCTCGAACATTAAATGCCTCCAAATGGTATTTAATTAACTTCCCGAGCCCCTGGAAGCATGAAAATCACTTTAAACATGCTAATTTTAGCTCTAACACTGATGATCCACCTACAAATGTGAACTGACGTTCAAAAATAAAACATTTGAAAACGGACCATTTTCCACATTTCTGAAGCATGACGTAATGGGGGGGTGTTATCTCTTTTGTCGAAAATCAGCCGTTTTTGCTCGAACATTAAATGCCTCCAAATGGTATTTAATTAACTTCCCGGGTGAAGAAACCCTTTTTGAGAACTCAGAGTGAGTAAATTGGCCATTTTCATGCACTTTTAACCATTCCATAAATCTTGTGTTTTGGGCCCCTGGAAGCATGAAAATCACTTTAAACATGCTAATTTTAGCTCTAACACTGATGATCCACCTACAAATGTGAACTGACGTTCAAAAATAAAACATTTGAAAACGGACCATTTTCCACATTTCTGAAGCATGACGTAATGGGGGGGTGTTATCTCTTTTGTCGAAAATCAGCCGTTTTTGCTCGAACATTAAATGCCTCCAAATGGTATTTAATTAACTTCCCGAGCCCCTGGAAGCATGAAAATCACTTTAAACATGCTAATTTTAGCTCTAACACTGATGATCCACCTACAAATGTGAACTGACGTTCAAAAATAAAACATTTGAAAACGGACCATTTTCCACATTTCTGAAGCATGACGTAATGGGGCGGTGTTATCTCTTTTGTCGAAAATCAGCCGTTTTTGCTCGAACATTAAATGCCTCCAAATGGTATTTAATTAACTTCCCGAGCCCCTGGAAGCATGAAAATCACTTTAAACATGCTAATTTTAGCTCTAACACTGATGATCCACCTACAAATGTGAAGTGACGTTCAAAAATAAAACATTTGAAAACGGACCATTTTCCACATTTCTGAAGCATGACGTAATGGGGGGGTGTTATCTCTTTTGTCGAAAATCAGCCGTTTTTGCTCGAACATTAAATGCCTCCAAATGGTATTTAATTAACTTCCCGGGGTGAAGAAACCCTTTTTGAGAGCTCAGAGTGAGTAAATTGGCCATTTTCATGCACTTTTAACCATTCCATAAATCTTGTGTTTTGGGCCCCTGGAAGCATGAAAATCACTTTAAACATGCTAATTTTAGCTCTAACACTGATGATCCACCTACAAATGTGAACTGACGTTCAAAAATAAAACATTTGAAAACGGACCATTTTCCACATTTCTGAAGCATGACGTAATGGGGGGGTGTTATCTCTTTTGTCGAAAATCAGCCGTTTTTGCTCGAACATTAAATGCCTCCAAATGGTATTTAATTAACTTCCCGGGGTGAAGAAACCCTTTTTGAGAACTCAGAGTGAGTAAATTGGCCATTTTCATGCACTTTTAACCATTCCATAAATCTTGTGTTTTGGGCCCCTGGAAGCATGAAAATCACTTTAAACATGCTAATTTTAGCTCTAACACTGATGATCCACCTACAAATGTGAACTGACGTTCAAAAATAAAACATTTGAAAACGGACCATTTTCCACATTTCTGAAGCATGACGTAATGGGGGGGTGTTATCTCTTTTGTCGAAAATCAGCCGTTTTTGCTCGAACATTAAATGCCTCCAAATGGTATTTAATTAACTTCCCGGGGTGAAGAAACCCTTTTTGAGAACTCAGAGTGAGTAAATTGGCCATTTTCATGCACTTTTAACCATTCCATAAATCTTGTGTTTT
The DNA here is from genome assembly GCF_964263255.1 of Lissotriton vulgaris. NCBI lineage: Eukaryota > Metazoa > Chordata > Amphibia > Caudata > Salamandridae > Lissotriton > Lissotriton vulgaris. Next base: position 36,284 of record NW_028245535.1, read on the forward strand.
GGGCCCCTGGAAGCATGAAAATCACTTTAAACATGCTAATTTTAGCTCTAACACTGATGATCCACCTACAAATGTGAACTGACGTTCAAAAATAAAACATTTGAAAACGGACCATTTTCCACATTTCTGAAGCATGACGTAATGGGGGGGTGTTATCTCTTTTGTCGAAAATCAGCCGTTTTTGCTCGAACATTAAATGCCTCCAAATGGTATTTAATTAACTTCCCGAGCCCCTGGAAGCATGAAAATCACTTAAACATGCTAATTTTAGCTCTAACACTGATGATCCACCTACAAATGTGAACTGACGTTCAAAAATAAAACATTTGAAAACGGACCATTTTCCATATTTCTGAAGCATGACGTAATGGGGGGGTGTTATCTCTTTTGTCGGAAATCAGCCGTTTTTGCTCGAACATTAAATGCCTCCAAATGGTATTTAATTAACTTCCCGGGGTGAAGAAACCCTTTTTGAGAACTCAGAGTGAGTAAATTGGCCATTTTCATGCACTTTTAACCATTCCATAAATCTTGTGTTTTGGGCCCCTGGAAGCAGGAAAATCACTTTAAACATGCTAATTTTAGCTCTAACACTGATGATCCACCTACAAATGTGAACTGACGTTCAAAAATAAAACATTTGAAAACGGACCATTTTCCACATTTCTGAAGCATGACGTAATGGGGGGGTGTTATCTCTTTTGTCGAAAATCAGCCGTTTTTGCTCGAACATTAAATGCCTCCAAATGGTATTTAATTAACTTCCCGAGCCCCTGGAAGCATGAAAATCACTTTAAACATGCTAATTTTAGCTCTAACACTGATGATCCACCTACAAATGTGAACTGACGTTCAAAAATAAAACATTTGAAAACGGACCATTTTCCACATTTCTGAAGCATGACGTAATGGGGGGGTGTTATCTCTTTTGTCGAAAATCAGCCGTTTTTGCTCGAACATTAAATGCCTCCAAATGGTATTTAATTAACTTCCCGAGCCCCTGGAAGCATGAAAATCACTTTAAACATGCTAATTTTAGCTCTAACACTGATGATCCACCTACAAATGTGAACTGACGTTCAAAAATAAAACATTTGAAAACGGACCATTTTCCACATTTCTGAAGCATGACGTAATGGGGGGGTGTTATCTCTTTTGTCGAAAATCAGCCGTTTTTGCTCGAACATTAAATGCCTCCAAATGGTATTTAATTAACTTCCCGAGCCCCTGGAAGCATGAAAATCACTTTAAACATGCTAATTTTAGCTCTAACACTGATGATCCACCTACAAATGTGAACTGACGTTCAAAAATAAAACATTTGAAAACGGACCATTTTCCACATTTCTGAAGCATGACGTAATGGGGGGGTGTTATCTCTTTTGTCGAAAATCAGCCGTTTTTGCTCGAACATTAAATGCCTCCAAATGGTATTTAATTAACTTCCCGGGGTGAAGAAACCCTTTTTGAGAACTCAGAGTGAGTAAATTGGCCATTTTCATGCACTTTTAACCATTCCATAAATCTTGTGTTTTGGGCCCCTGGAAGCATGAAAATCACTTTAAACATGCTAATTTTAGCTCTAACACTGATGATCCACCTACAAATGTGAACTGACGTTCAAAAATAAAACATTTGAAAACGGACCATTTTCCACATTTCTGAAGCATGACGTAATGGGGGGGTGTTATCTCTTTTGTCGAAAATCAGCCGTTTTTGCTCGAACATTAAATGCCTCCAAATGGTATTTAATTAACTTCCCGAGCCCCTGGAAGCATGAAAATCACTTTAAACATGCTAATTTTAGCTCTAACACTGATGATCCACCTACAAATGTGAACTGACGTTCAAAAATAAAACATTTGAAAACGGACCATTTTCCACATTTCTGAAGCATGACGTAATGGGGGGTGTTATCTCTTTTGTCGAAAATCAGCCGTTTTTGCTCGAACATTAAATGCCTCCAAATGGTATTTAATTAACTTCCCGGGGTGAAGAAACCCTTTTTGAGAACTCAGAGTGAGTAAATTGGCCATTTTCATGCACTTTTAACCATTCCATAAATCTTGTGTTTTGGGCCCCTGGAAGCATGAAAATCACTTTAAACATGCTAATTTTAGCTCTAACACTGATGATCCACCTACAAATGTGAACTGACGTTCAAAAATAAAACATTTGAAAACGGACCATTTTCCACATTTCTGAAGCATGACGTAATGGGGGGGTGTTATCTCTTTTGTCGAAAATCAGCCGTTTTTGCTCGAACATTAAATGCCTCCAAATGGTATTTAATTAACTTCCCGAGCCCCTGGAAGCATGAAAATCACTTTAAACATGCTAATATTAGCTCTAACACTGATGATCCACCTACAAATGTGAACTGACGTTCAAAAATAAAACATTTGAAAACGGACCATTTTCCACATTTCTGAAGCATGACGTAATGGGGGGGGTGTTATCTCTTTTGTCGAAAATCAGCCGTTTTTGCTCGAACATTAAATGCCTCCAAATGGTATTTAATTAACTTCCCGGGGTGAAGAAACCCTTTTTGAGAGCTCAGAGTGAGTAAATTGGCCATTTTCATGCACTTTTAACCATTCCATAAATCTTGTGTTTTGGGCCCCTGGAAGCATGAAAATCACTTTAAACATGCTAATTTTAGCTCTAACACTGATGATCCACCTACAAATGTGAACTGACGTTCAAAAATAAAACATTTGAAAACGGACCATTTTCCACATTTCTGAAGCATGACGTAATGGGGGGGTGTTATCTCTTTTGTCGAAAATCAGCTGTTTTTGCTCGAACATTAAATGCCTCCAAATGGTATTTAATTAACTTCCCGGGGTGAAGAAACCCTTTTTGAGAACTCAGAGTGAGTAAATTGGCCATTTTCATGCACTTTTAACCAATCCATAAATCTTGTGTTTTGGGCCCCTGGAAGCATGAAAATCACTTTAAACATGCTAATTTTAGCTCTAACACTGATGATCCACCTACAAATGTGAACTGACGTTCAAAAATAAAACATTTGAAAACGGACCATTTTCCACATTTCTGAAGCATGACGTAATGGGGGGTGTTATCTCTTTTGTCGAAAATCAGCCGTTTTTGCTCGAACATTAAATGCCTCCAAATGGTATTTAATTAACTTCCCGAGCCCCTGGAAGCATGAAAATCACTTTAAACATGCTAATTTTAGCTCTAACACTGATGATCCACCTACAAATGTGAACTGACGTTCAAAAATAAAACATTTGAAAACGGACCATTTTCCACATTTCTGAAGCATGACGTAATGGGGGGGTGTTATCTCTTTTGTCGAAAAGCAGCCGTTTTTGCTCGAACATTAAATTCCTCCAAATGGTATTTAATTAACTTCCCGGGGTGAAGAAACCCTTTTTGAGAACTCAGAGTGAGTAAATTGGCCATTTTCATGCTGCACTTTTAACCATTCCATAAATCTTGTGTTTTGGGCCCCTGGAAGCATGAAAATCACTTTAAACATGCTAATTTTAGCTCTAACACTGATGATCCACCTACAAATGTGAACTGACGTTCAAAATAAAACATTTGAAAACGGACCATTTTCCACATTTCTGAAGCATGACGTAATGGGGGGGTGTTATCTCTTTTGTCGAAAATCAGCCGTTTTTGCTCGAACATTAAATGCCTCCAAATGGTATTTAATTAACTTCCCGAGCCCCTGGAAGCATGAAATCACTTTAAACATGCTAATTTTAGCTCTAACACTGATGATCCACCTACAAATGTGAACTGACGTTCAAAAATAAAACATTTGAAAACGGACCATTTTCCACATTTCTGAAGCATGACGTAATGGGGGGTGTTATCTCTTTTGTCGAAAATCAGCCGTTTTTGCTCGAACATTAAATGCCTCCAAATGGTATTTAATTAACTTCCCGGGGTGAAGAAACCCTTTTTGAGAACTGAGAGTGAGTAAATTGGCCATTTTCATGCACTTTTAACCATTCCATAAATCTTGTGTTTTGGGCCCCTGGAAGCATGAAAATCTCTTTAAACATGCTAATTTTAGCTCTAACACTGATGATCCACCTACAAATGTGAACTGACGTTCAAAAATAAAACATTTGAAAACGGACCATTTTCCACATTTCTGAAGCATGACGTAATGGGGGGGTGTTATCTCTTTTGTCGAAAATCAGCCGTTTTTGCTCGAACATTAAATGCCTCCAAATGGTATTTAATTAACTTCCCGAGCCCCTGGAAGCATGAAAATCACTTTAAACATGCTAATTTTAGCTCTAACACTGATGATCCACCTACAAATGTGAACTGACGTTCAAAAATAAAACATTTGAAAACGGACCATTTTCCACATTTCTGAAGCATGACGTAATGGGGGGGTGTTATCTCTTTTGTCGAAAATCAGCCGTTTTTGCTCGAACATTAAATGCCTCCAAATGGTATTTAATTAACTTCCCGGGGTGAAGAAACCCTTTTTGAGAGCTCAGAGTGAGTAAATTGGCCATTTTCATGCACTTTTAACCATTCCATAAATCTTGTGTTTTGGGCCCCTGGAAGCATGAAAATCACTTTAAACATGCTAATTTTAGCTCTAACACTGATGATCCACCTACAAATGTGAACTGACGTTCAAAAATAAAACATTTGAAAATGGACCATTTTCCATTTCTGAAGCATGACGTAATGGGGGGGGTGTTATCTCTTTTGTCGAAAATCAGCTGTTTTTGCTCGAACATTAAATGCCTCCAAATGGTATTTAATTAACTTCCCGGGGTGAAGAAACCCTTTTTGAGAACTCAGAGTGAGTAAATTGGCCATTTTCATGCACTTTTAACCAATCCATAAATCTTGTGTTTTGGGCCCCTGGAAGCATGAAAATCACTTTAAACATGCTAATTTTAGCTCTAACACTGATGATCCACCTACAAATGTGAACTGACGTTCAAAAATAAAACATTTGAAAACGGACCATTTTCCACATTTCTGAAGCATGACGTAATGGGGGGGTGTTATCTCTTTTGTCGAAAATCAGCCGTTTTTGCTCTAACATTAAATGCCTCCAAATGGTATTTAATTAACTTCCCGAGCCCCTGGAAGCATGAAAATCACTTTAAACATGCTAATTTTAGCTCTAACACTGATGATCCACCTACAAATGTGAACTGACGTTCAAAAATAAAACATTTGAAAACGGACCATTTTCCACATTTCTGAAGCATGACGTAATGGGGGGGTGTTATCTCTTTTGTCGAAAATCAGCCGTTTTTGCTCGAACATTAAATGCCTCCAAATGGTATTTAATTAACTTCCCGGGGTGAAGAAACCCTTTTTGAGAACTCAGAGTGAGTAAATTGGCCATTTTCATGCACTTTTAACCATTCCATAAATCTTGTGTTTTGGGCCCCTGGAAGCATGAAAATCACTTTAAACATGCTAATTTTAGCTCTAACACTGATGATCCACCTACAAATGTGAACTGACGTTCAAAAATAAAACATTTGAAAACGGACCATTTTCCACATTTCTGAAGCATGACGTAATGGGGGGGTGTTATCTCTTTTGTCGAAAATCAGCCGTTTTTGCTTGAACATTAAATGCCTCCAAATGGTATTTAATTAACTTCCCGAGCCCCTGGAAGCATGAAAATCACTTTAAACATGCTAATTTTAGCTCTAACACTGATGATCCACCTACAAATGTGAACTGACGTTCAAAAATAAAACATTTGAAAACGGACCATTTTCCACATTTCTGAAGCATGACGTAATGGGGGGGTGTTATCTCTTTTGTCGAAAATCAGCCGTTTTTGCTCGAACATTAAATGCCTCCAAATGGTATTTAATTAACTTCCCGGGGTGAAGAAACCCTTTTTGAGAACTCAGAGTGAGTAAATTGGCCATTTTCATGCACTTTTAACCATTCCATAAATCTTGTGTTTTGGGCCCCTGGAAGCATGAAAATCACTTTAAACATGCTAATTTTAGCTCTAACACTGATGATCCACCTACAAATGTGAACTGACGTTCAAAAATAAAACATTTGAAAACGGACCATTTTCCACATTTCTGAAGCATGACGTAATGGGGGGGTGTTATCTCTTTTGTCGAAAATCAGCCGTTTTTGCTTGAACATTAAATGCCTCCAAATGGTATTTAATTAACTTCCCGAGCCCCTGGAAGCATGAAAATCACTTTAAACATGCTAATTTTAGCTCTAACACTGATGATCCACCTACAAATGTGAACTGACGTTCAAAAATAAAACATTTGAAAACGGACCATTTTCCACATTTCTGAAGCATGACGTAATGGGGGGGTGTTATCTCTTTTGTCGAAAATCAGCCGTTTTTGCTCGAACATTAAATGCCTCCAAATGGTATTTAATTAACTTCCCGGGGTGAAGAAACCCTTTTTGAGAACTCAGAGTGAGTAAATTGGCCATTTTCATGCACTTTTAACCATTCCATAAATCTTGTGTTTTGGGCCCCTGGAAGCATGAAAATCACTTTAAACATGCTAATTTTAGCTCTAACACTGAGGATCCACCTACAAATGTGAACTGACGTTCAAAAATAAAACATTTGAAAACGGACCATTTTCCACATTTCTGAAGCATGACGTAATGGGGGGGTGTTATCTCTTTTGTCGAAAATCAGCCGTTTTTGCTCGAACATTAAATGCCTCCAAATGGTATTTAATTAACTTCCCGGGGTGAAGAAACCCTTTTTGAGAACTCAGAGTGAGTAAATTGGCCATTTTCATGCACTTTTAACCATTCCATAAATCTTGTGTTTTGGGCCCCTGGAAGCATGAAAATCACTTTAAACATGCTAATTTTAGCTCTAACACTGATGATCCACCTACAAATGTGAACTGACGTTCAAAAATAAAACATTTGAAAACGGACCATTTTCCACATTTCTGAAGCATGACGTAATGGGGGGGTGTTATCTCTTTTGTCGAAAATCAGCTGTTTTTGCTCGAACATTAAATGCCTCCAAATGGTATTTAATTAACTTCCCGGGGTGAAGAAACCCTTTTTGAGAACTCAGAGTGAGTAAATTGGCCATTTTCATGCACTTTTAACCAATCCATAAATCTTGTGTTTTGGGCCCCTGGAAGCATGAAAATCACTTTAAACATGCTAATTTTAGCTCTAACACTGATGATCCACCTACAAATGTGAACTGACGTTCAAAAATAAAACATTTGAAAACGGACCATTTTCCACATTTCTGAAGCATGACGTAATGGGGGGGTGTTATCTCTTTTGTCGAAAATCAGCCGTTTTTGCTCGAACATTAAATGCCTCCAAATGGTATTTAATTAACTTCCCGAGCCCCTGGAAGCATGAAAATCACTTTAAACATGCTAATTTTAGCTCTAACACTGATGATCCACCTACAAATGTGAACTGACGTTCAAAAATAAAACATTTGAAAACGGACCATTTTCCACATTTCTGAAGCATGACGTAATGGGGGGGTGTTATCTCTTTTGTCGAAAATCAGCCGTTTTTGCTCGAACATTAAATGCCTCCAAATGGTATTTAATTAACTTCCCGGGGTGAAGAAACCCTTTTTGAGAACTCAGAGTGAGTAAATTGGCCATTTTCATGCACTTTTAACCATTCCATAAATCTTGTGTTTTGGGCCCCTGGAAGCATGAAAATCACTTTAAACATGCTAATTTTAGCTCTAACACTGATGATCCACCTACAAATGTGAACTGACGTTCAAAAATAAAACATTTGAAAACGGACCATTTTCCACATTTCTGAAGCATGACGTAATGGGGGGGTGTTATCTCTTTTGTCGAAAATCAGCCGTTTTTGCTCGAACATTAAATGCCTCCAAATGGTATTTAATTAACTTCCCGAGCCCCTGGAAGCATGAAAATCACTTTAAACATGCTAATTTTAGCTCTAACACTGATGATCCACCTACAAATGTGAACTGACGTTCAAAAATAAAACATTTGAAAACGGACCATTTTCCACATTTCTGAAGCATGACGTAATGGGGGGGTGTTATCTCTTTTGTCGAAAATCAGCCGTTTTTGCTCGAACATTAAATGCCTCCAAATGGTATTTAATTAACTTCCCGAGCCCCTGGAAGCATGAAAATCACTTTAAACATGCTAATTTTAGCTCTAACACTGATGATCCACCTACAAATGTGAACTGACGTTCAAAAATAAAACATTTGAAAACGGACCATTTTCCACATTTCTGAAGCATGACGTAATGGGGGGGTGTTATCTCTTTTGTCGAAAATCAGCCGTTTTTGCTCGAACATTAAATGCCTCCAAATGGTATTTAATTAACTTCCCGAGCCCCTGGAAGCATGAAAATCACTTTAAACATGCTAATTTTAGCTCTAACACTGATGATCCACCTACAAATGTGAACTGACGTTCAAAAATAAAACATTTGAAAACGGACCATTTTCCACATTTCTGAAGCATGACGTAATGGGGGGGTGTTATCTCTTTTGTCGAAAATCAGCCGTTTTTGCTCGAACATTAAATGCCTCCAAATGGTATTTAATTAACTTCCCGGGGTGAAGAAACCCTTTTTGAGAACTCAGAGTGAGTAAATTGGCCATTTTCATGCACTTTTAACCATTCCATAAATCTTGTGTTTTGGGCCCCTGGAAGCATGAAAATCACTTTAAACATGCTAATTTTAGCTCTAACACTGATGATCCACCTACAAATGTGAACTGACGTTCAAAAATAAAACATTTGAAAACGGACCATTTTCCACATTTCTGAAGCATGACGTAATGGGGGGGTGTTATCTCTTTTGTCGAAAATCAGCTGTTTTTGCTCGAACATTAAATGCCTCCAAATGGTATTTAATTAACTTCCCGGGGTGAAGAAACCCTTTTTGAGAACTCAGAGTGAGTAAATTGGCCATTTTCATGCACTTTTAACCAATCCATAAATCTTGTGTTTTGGGCCCCTGGAAGCATGAAAATCACTTTAAACATGCTAATTTTAGCTCTAACACTGATGATCCACCTACAAATGTGAACTGACGTTCAAAAATAAAACATTTGAAAACGGACCATTTTCCACATTTCTGAAGCATGACGTAATGGGGGGTGTTATCTCTTTTGTCGAAAATCAGCCGTTTTTGCTCGAACATTAAATGCCTCCAAATGGTATTTAATTAACTTCCCGGGGTGAAGAAACCCTTTTTGAGAACTCAGAGTGAGTAAATTGGCCATTTTCATGCACTTTTAACCAATCCATAAATCTTGTGTTTTGGGCCCCTGGAAGCATGAAAATCACTTTAAACATGCTAATTTTAGCTCTAACACTGATGATCCACCTACAAATGTGAACTGACGTTCAAAAATAAAACATTTGAAAACGGACCATTTTCCACATTTCTGAAGCATGACGTAATGGGGGGGTGTTATCTCTTTTGTCGAAAAGCAGCCGTTTTTGCTCGAACATTAAATTCCTCCAAATGGTATTTAATTAACTTCCCGGGGTGAAGAAACCCTTTTTGAGAACTCAGAGTGAGTAAATTGGCCATTTTCATGCACTTTTAACCATTCCATAAATCTTGTGTTTTGGGCCCCTGGAAGCATGAAAATCACTTTAAACATGCTAATTTTAGCTCTAACACTGATGATCCACCTACAAATGTGAACTGACGTTCAAAAATAAAACATTTGAAAATGGACCATTTTCCACATTTCTGAAGCATGACGTAATGGGGGGGTGTTATCTCTTTTGTCGAAAATCAGCCGTTTTTGCTCGAACATTAAATGCCTCCAAATGGTATTTAATTAACTTCCCGAGCCCCTGGAAGCATGAAAATCACTTTAAACATGCTAATTTTAGCTCTAACACTGATGATCCACCTACAAATGTGAACTGACGTTCAAAAATAAAACATTTGAAAACGGACCATTTTCCACATTTCTGAAGCATGACGTAATGGGGGGGTGTTATCTCTTTTGTCGAAAATCAGCCGTTTTTGCTCGAACATTAAATGCCTCCAAATGGTATTTAATTAACTTCCCGGGGTGAAGAAACCCTTTTTGAGAACTCAGAGTGAGTAAATTGGCCATTTTCATGCACTTTTAACCATTCCATAAATCTTGTGTTTTGGGCCCCTGGAAGCATGAAAATCTCTTTAAACATGCTAATTTTAGCTCTAACACTGATGATCCACCTACAAATGTGAACTGACGTTCAAAAATAAAACATTTGAAAACGGACCATTTTCCACATTTCTGAAGCATGACGTAATGGGGGGGTGTTATCTCTTTTGTCGAAAATCAGCCGTTTTTGCTCGAACATTAAATGCCTCCAAATGGTATTTAATTAACTTCCCGAGCCCCTGGAAGCATGAAAATCACTTTAAACATGCTAATTTTAGCTCTAACACTGATGATCCACCTACAAATGTGAACTGACGTTCAAAAATAAAACATTTGAAAACGGACCATTTTCCACATTTCTGAAGCATGACGTAATGGGGGGGTGTTATCTCTTTTGTCGAAAATCAGCCGTTTTTGCTCGAACATTAAATGCCTCCAAATGGTATTTAATTAACTTCCGGGGTGAAGAAACCCTTTTTGAGAGCTCAGAGTGAGTAAATTGGCCATTTTCATGCACTTTTAACCATTCCATAAATCTTGTGTTTTGGGCCCCTGGAAGCATGAAAATCACTTTAAACATGCTAATTTTAGCTCTAACACTGATGATCCACCTACAAATGTGAACTGACGTTCAAAAATAAAACATTTGAAAATGGACCATTTTCCACATTTCTGAAGCATGACGTAATGGGGGGGTGTTATCTCTTTTGTCGAAAATCAGCTGTTTTTGCTCGAACATTAAATGCCTCCAAATGGTATTTAATTAACTTCCCGGGGTGAAGAAACCCTTTTTGAGAACTCAGAGTGAGTAAATTGGCCATTTTCATGCACTTTTAACCAATCCATAAATCTTGTGTTTTGGGCCCCTGGAAGCATGAAAATCACTTTAAACATGCTAATTTTAGCTCTAACACTGATGATCCACCTACAAATGTGAACTGACGTTCAAAAATAAAACATTTGAAAACGGACCATTTTCCACATTTCTGAAGCATGACGTAATGGGGGGGTGTTATCTCTTTTGTCGAAAATCAGCCGTTTTTGCTCTAACATTAAATGCCTCCAAATGGTATTTAATTAACTTCCCGAGCCCCTGGAAGCATGAAAATCACTTTAAACATGCTAATTTTAGCTCTAACACTGATGATCCACCTACAAATGTGAACTGACGTTCAAAAATAAAACATTTGAAAACGGACCATTTTCCACATTTCTGAAGCATGACGTAATGGGGGGGTGTTATCTCTTTTGTCGAAAATCAGCCGTTTTTGCTCGAACATTAAATGCCTCCAAATGGTATTTAATTAACTTCCCGGGGTGAAGAAACCCTTTTGAGAACTCAGAGTGAGTAAATTGGCCATTTTCATGCACTTTTAACCATTCCATAAATCTTGTGTTTTGGGCCCCTGGAAGCATGAAAATCACTTTAAACATGCTAATTTTAGCTCTAACACTGATGATCCACCTACAAATGTGAACTGACGTTCAAAAATAAAACATTTGAAAACGGACCATTTTCCACATTTCTGAAGCATGACGTAATGGGGGGGTGTTATCTCTTTTGTCGAAAATCAGCCGTTTTTGCTTGAACATTAAATGCCTCCAAATGGTATTTAATTAACTTCCCGAGCCCCTGGAAGCATGAAAATCACTTTAAACATGCTAATTTTAGCTCTAACACTGATGATCCACCTACAAATGTGAACTGACGTTCAAAAATAAAACATTTGAAAACGGACCATTTTCCACATTTCTGAAGCATGACGTAATGGGGGGGTGTTATCTCTTTTGTCGAAAATCAGCCGTTTTTGCTCGAACATTAAATGCCTCCAAATGGTATTTAATTAACTTCCCGGGGTGAAGAAACCCTTTTTGAGAACTCAGAGTGAGTAAATTGGCCATTTTCATGCACTTTTAACCATTCCATAAATCTTGTGTTTTGGGCCCCTGGAAGCATGAAAATCACTTTAAACATGCTAATTTTAGCTCTAACACTGATGATCCACCTACAAATGTGAACTGACGTTCAAAAATAAAACATTTGAAAACGGACCATTTTCCACATTTCTGAAGCATGACGTAATGGGGGGGTGTTATCTCTTTTGTCGAAAATCAGCCGTTTTTGCTTGAACATTAAATGCCTCCAAATGGTATTTAATTAACTTCCCGAGCCCCTGGAAGCATGAAAATCACTTTAAACATGCTAATTTTAGCTCTAACACTGATGATCCACCTACAAATGTGAACTGACGTTCAAAAATAAAACATTTGAAAACGGACCATTTTCCACATTTCTGAAGCATGACGTAATGGGGGGGTGTTATCTCTTTTGTCGAAAATCAGCCGTTTTTGCTCGAACATTAAATGCCTCCAAATGGTATTTAATTAACTTCCCGGGGTGAAGAAACCCTTTTTGAGAACTCAGAGTGAGTAAATTGGCCATTTTCATGCACTTTTAACCATTCCATAAATCTTGTGTTTTGGGCCCCTGGAAGCATGAAAATCACTTTAAACATGCTAATTTTAGCTCTAACACTGAGGATCCACCTACAAATGTGAACTGACGTTCAAAAATAAAACATTTGAAAACGGACCATTTTCCACATTTCTGAAGCATGACGTAATGGGGGGGTGTTATCTCTTTTGTCGAAAATCAGCCGTTTTTGCTCGAACATTAAATGCCTCCAAATGGTATTTAATTAACTTCCCGGGGTGAAGAAACCCTTTTTGAGAACTCAGAGTGAGTAAATTGGCCATTTTCATGCACTTTTAACCATTCCATAAATCTTGTGTTTTGGGCCCCTGGAAGCATGAAAATCACTTTAAACATGCTAATTTTAGCTCTAACACTGATGATCCACCTACAAATGTGAACTGACGTTCAAAAATAAAACATTTGAAAACGGACCATTTTCCACATTTCTGAAGCATGACGTAATGGGGGGGGTGTTATCTCTTTTGTCGAAAATCAGCCGTTTTTGCTCGAACATTAAATGCCTCCAAATGGTATTTAATTAACTTCCCGAGCCCCTGGAAGCATGAAAATCACTTTAAACATGCTAATTTTAGCTCTAACACTGATGATCCACCTACAAATGTGAACTGACGTTCAAAAATAAAACATTTGAAAACGGACCATTTTCCACATTTCTGAAGCATGACGTAATGGGGGGGTGTTATCTCTTTTGTCGAAAATCAGCCGTTTTTGCTCGAACATTAAATGCCTCCAAATGGTATTTAATTAACTTCCCGGGGTGAAGAAACCCTTTTTGAGAACTCAGAGTGAGTAAATTGGCCATTTTCATGCACTTTTAACCATTCCATAAATCTTGTGTTTTGGGCCCCTGGAAGCATGAAAATCACTTTAAACATGCTAATTTTAGCTCTAACACTGATGATCCACCTACAAATGTGAACTGACGTTCAAAAATAAAACATTTGAAAACGGACCATTTTCCACATTTCTGAAGCATGACGTAATGGGGGGGTGTTATCTCTTTTGTCGAAAATCAGCCGTTTTTGCTCGAACATTAAATGCCTCCAAATGGTATTTAATTAACTTCCCGAGCCCCTGGAAGCATGAAAATCACTTTAAACATGCTAATTTTAGCTCTAACACTGATGATCCACCTACAAATGTGAACTGACGTTCAAAAATAAAACATTTGAAAACGGACCATTTTCCACATTTCTGAAGCATGACGTAATGGGGGGGTGTTATCTCTTTTGTCGAAAATCAGCCGTTTTTGCTCGAACATTAAATGCCTCCAAATGGTATTTAATTAACTTCCCGAGCCCCTGGAAGCATGAAAATCACTTTAAACATGCTAATTTTAGCTCTAACACTGATGATCCACCTACAAATGTGAACTGACGTTCAAAAATAAAACATTTGAAAACGGACCATTTTCCACATTTCTGAAGCATGACGTAATGGGGGGGTGTTATCTCTTTTGTCGAAAATCAGCCGTTTTTGCTCGAACATTAAATGCCTCCAAATGGTATTTAATTAACTTCCCGGGGTGAAGAAACCCTTTTTGAGAGCTCAGAGTGAGTAAATTGGCCATTTTCATGCACTTTTAACCATTCCATAAATCTTGTGTTTTGGGCCCCTGGAAGCATGAAAATCACTTTAAACATGCTAATTTTAGCTCTAACACTGATGATCCACCTACAAATGTGAACTGACGTTCAAAAATAAAACATTTGAAAACGGACCATTTTCCACATTTCTGAAGCATGACGTAATGGGGGGGTGTTATCTCTTTTGTCGAAAATCAGCTGTTTTTGCTCGAACATTAAATGCCTCCAAATGGTATTTAATTAACTTCCCGGGGTGAAGAAACCCTTTTTGAGAACTCAGAGTGAGTAAATTGGCCATTTTCATGCACTTTTAACCAATCCATAAATCTTGTGTTTTGGGCCCCTGGAAGCATGAAAATCACTTTAAACATGCTAATTTTAGCTCTAACACTGATGATCCACCTACAAATGTGAACTGACGTTCAAAAATAAAACATTTGAAAACGGACCATTTTCCACATTTCTGAAGCATGACGTAATGGGGGGGTGTTATCTCTTTTGTCGAAAATCAGCCGTTTTTGCTCTAACATTAAATGCCTCCAAATGGTATTTAATTAACTTCCCGAGCCCCTGGAAGCATGAAAATCACTTTAAACATGCTAATTTTAGCTCTAACACTGATGATCCACCTACAAATGTGAACTGACGTTCAAAAATAAAACATTTGAAAACGGACCATTTTCCACATTTCTGAAGCATGACGTAATGGGGGGGTGTTATCTCTTTTGTCGAAAATCAGCCGTTTTTGCTTGAACATTAAATGCCTCCAAATGGTATTTAATTAACTTCCCGAGCCCCTGGAAGCATGAAAATCACTTTAAACATGCTAATTTTAGCTCTAACACTGATGATCCACCTACAAATGTGAACTGACGTTCAAAAATAAAACATTTGAAAACGGACCATTTTCCACATTTCTGAAGCATGACGTAATGGGGGGGTGTTATCTCTTTTGTCGAAAATCAGCTGTTTTTGCTTGAACATTAAATGCCTCCAAATGGTATTTAATTAACTTCCCGAGCCCCTGGAAGCATGAAAATCACTTTAAACATGCTAATTTTAGCTCTAACACTGATGATCCACCTACAAATGTGAACTGACGTTCAAAAATAAAACATTTGAAAACGGACCATTTTCCACATTTCTGAAGCATGACGTAATGGGGGGGTGTTATCTCTTTTGTCGAAAATCAGCCGTTTTTGCTCTAACATTAAATGCCTCCAAATGGTATTTAATTAACTTCCCGAGCCCCTGGAAGCATGAAAATCACTTTAAACATGCTAATTTTAGCTCTAACACTGATGATCC
Source organism: Lissotriton vulgaris (assembly GCF_964263255.1). Classification (NCBI taxonomy): domain Eukaryota; kingdom Metazoa; phylum Chordata; class Amphibia; order Caudata; family Salamandridae; genus Lissotriton; species Lissotriton vulgaris. Next base: position 51,804 of record NW_028245535.1, read on the forward strand.
ACCTACAAATGTGAACTGACGTTCAAAAATAAAACATTTGAAAACTGACCATTTTCCACATTTCTGAAGCATGACGTAATGGGGGGGTGTTATCTCTTTTGTCGAAAATCAGCCGTTTTTGCTCTAACATTAAATGCCTCCAAATGGTATTTAATTAACTTCCCGAGCCCCTGGAAGCATGAAAATCACTTTAAACATGCTAATTTTAGCTCTAACACTGATGATCCACCTACAAATGTGAACTGACGTTCAAAAATAAAACATTTGAAAACGGACCATTTTCCACATTTCTGAAGCATGACGTAATGGGGGGGTGTTATCTCTTTTGTCGAAAATCAGCCGTTTTTGCGCGAACATTAAATGCCTCCAAATGGTATTTAATTAACTTCCCGGGGTGAAGAAACCCTTTTTGAGAACTCAGAGTGAGTAAATTGGCCATTTTCATGCACTTTTAACCATTCCATAAATCTTGTGTTTTGGGCCCCTGGAAGCATGAAAATCACTTTAAACATGCTAATTTTAGCTCTAACACTGATGATCCACCTACAAATGTGAACTGACGTTCAAAAATAAAACATTTGAAAACGGACCATTTTCCACATTTCTGAAGCATGACGTAATGGGGGGGTGTTATCTCTTTTGTCGAAAATCTGCCGTTTTTGCTCGAACATTAAATGCCTCCAAATGGTATTTAATTAACTTCCCGAGCCCCTGGAAGCATGAAAATCACTTTAAACATGCTAATTTTAGCTCTAACACTGATGATCCACCTACAAATGTGAACTGACGTTCAAAAATAAAACATTTGAAAACGGACCATTTTCCACATTTCTGAAGCATGACGTAATGGGGGGGTGTTATCTCTTTTGTCGAAAATCAGCCGTTTTTGCTCGAACATTAAATGCCTCCAAATGGTATTTAATTAACTTCCCGGGGTGAAGAAACCCTTTTTGAGAACTCAGAGTGAGTAAATTGGCCATTTTCATGCACTTTTAACCATTCCATAAATCTTGTGTTTTGGGCCCCTGGAAGCATGAAAATCACTTTAAACATGCTAATTTTAGCTCTAACGCTGATGATCCACCTACAAATGTGAACTGACGTTCAAAAATAAAACATTTGAAAACGGACCATTTTCCACATTTCTGAAGTATGACGTAATGGGGGGGGTGTTATCTCTTTTGTCGAAAATCAGCCGTTTTTGCTCGAACATTAAATGCCTCCAAATGGTATTTAATTAACTTCCCGAGCCCCTGGAAGCATGAAAATCACTTTAAACATGCTAATTTTAGCTCTAACACTGATGATCCACCTACAAATGTGAACTGACGTTCAAAAATAAAACATTTGAAAACGGACCATTTTCCACATTTCTGAAGCATGACGTAATGGGGGGGTGTTATCTCTTTTGTCGAAAATCAGCCGTTTTTGCTCGAACATTAAATGCCTCCAAATGGTATTTAATTAACTTCCCGGGGTGAAGAAACCCTTTTTGAGAACTCAGAGTGAGTAAATTGGCCATTTTCATGCACTTTTAACCATTCCATAAATCTTGTGTTTTGGGCCCCTGGAAGCATGAAAATCACTTTAAACATGCTAATTTTAGCTCTAACACTGATGATCCACCTACAAATGTGAACTGACGTTCAAAAATAAAACATTTGAAAACGGACCATTTTCCACATTTCTGAAGCATGACGTAATGGGGGGGTGTTATCTCTTTTGTCGAAAATCAGCCGTTTTTGCTCGAACATTAAATGCCTCCAAATGGTATTTAATTAACTTCCCGAGCCCCTGGAAGCATGAAAATCACTTTAAACATGCTAATTTTAGCTCTAACACTGATGATCCACCTACAAATGTGAACTGACGTTCAAAAATAAAACATTTGAAAACGGACCATTTTCCACATTTCTGAAGCATGACGTAATGGGGGGGTGTTATCTCTTTTGTCGAAAATCAGCCGTTTTTGCTCGAACATTAAATGCCTCCAAATGGTATTTAATTAACTTCCCGAGCCCCTGGAAGCATGAAAATCACTTTAAACATGCTAATTTTAGCTCTAACACTGATGATCCACCTACAAATGTGAACTGACGTTCAAAAATAAAACATTTGAAAACGGACCATTTTCCACATTTCTGAAGCATGACGTAATGGGGCGGTGTTATCTCTTTTGTCGAAAATCAGCCGTTTTTGCTCGAACATTAAATGCCTCCAAATGGTATTTAATTAACTTCCCGGGGTGAAGAAACCCTTTTTGAGAGCTCAGAGTGAGTAAATTGGCCATTTTCATGCACTTTTAACCATTCCATAAATCTTGTGTTTTGGGCCCCTGGAAGCATGAAAATCACTTTAAACATGCTAATTTTAGCTCTAACACTGATGATCCACCTACAAATGTGAACTGACGTTCAAAAATAAAACATTTGAAAACGGACCATTTTCCACATTTCTGAAGCATGACGTAATGGGGGGGTGTTATCTCTTTTGTCGAAAATCAGCTGTTTTTGCTCGAACATTAAATGCCTCCAAATGGTATTTAATTAACTTCCCGGGGTGAAGAAACCCTTTTTGAGAACTCAGAGTGAGTAAATTGGCCATTTTCATGCACTTTTAACCAATCCATAAATCTTGTGTTTTGGGCCCCTGGAAGCATGAAAATCACTTTAAACATGCTAATTTTAGCTCTAACACTGATGATCCACCTACAAATGTGAACTGACGTTCAAAAATAAAACATTTGAAAACGGACCATTTTCCACATTTCTGAAGCATGACGTAATGGGGGGGTGTTATCTCTTTTGTCGAAAATCAGCCGTTTTTGCTCTAACATTAAATGCCTCCAAATGGTATTTAATTAACTTCCCGAGCCCCTGGAAGCATGAAAATCACTTTAAACATGCTAATTTTAGCTCTAACACTGATGATCCACCTACAAATGTGAACTGACGTTCAAAAATAAAACATTTGAAAACGGACCATTTTCCACATTTCTGAAGCATGACGTAATGGGGGGGTGTTATCTCTTTTGTCGAAAATCAGCCGTTTTTGCTCGAACATTAAATGCCTCCAAATGGTATTTAATTAACTTCCCGGGGTGAAGAAACCCTTTTTGAGAACTCAGAGTGAGTAAATTGGCCATTTTCATGCACTTTTAACCATTCCATAAATCTTGTGTTTTGGGCCCCTGGAAGCATGAAAATCACTTTAAACATGCTAATTTTAGCTCTAACACTGATGATCCACCTACAAATGTGAACTGACGTTCAAAAATAAAACATTTGAAAACGGACCATTTTCCACATTTCTGAAGCATGACGTAATGGGGGGGTGTTATCTCTTTTGTCGAAAATCAGCCGTTTTTGCTCGAACATTAAATGCCTCCAAATGGTATTTAATTAACTTCCCGAGCCCCTGGAAGCATGAAAATCACTTTAAACATGCTAATTTTAGCTCTAACACTGATGATCCACCTACAAATGTGAACTGACGTTCAAAAATAAAACATTTGAAAACGGACCATTTTCCACATTTCTGAAGCATGACGTAATGGGGGGTGTTATCTCTTTTGTCGAAAATCAGCCGTTTTTGCTCGAACATTAAATGCCTCCAAATGGTATTTAATTAACTTCCCGAGCCCCTGGAAGCATGAAAATCACTTTAAACATGCTAATTTTAGCTCTAACACTGATGATCCACCTACAAATGTGAACTGACGTTCAAAAATAAAACATTTGAAAACGGACCATTTTCCACATTTCTGAAGCATGACGTAATGGGGGGGTGTTATCTCTTTTGTCGAAAATCAGCCGTTTTTGCTCGAACATTAAATGCCTCCAAATGGTATTTAATTAACTTCCCGAGCCCCTGGAAGCATGAAAATCACTTTAAACATGCTAATTTTAGCTCTAACACTGATGATCCACCTACAAATTTGAACTGACGTTCAAAAATAAAACATTTGAAAACGGACCATTTTCCACATTACTGAAGCATGACGTAATGGGGGGGTGTTATCTCTTTTGTCGAAAATCAGCCGTTTTTGCTCGAACATTAAATGCCTCCAAATGGTATTTAATTAACTTCCCGGGGTGAAGAAACCCTTTTTGAGAACTCAGAGTGAGTAAATTGGCCATTTTCATGCACTTTTAACCATTCCATAAATCTTGTGTTTTGGGCCCCTGGAAGCATGAAAATCACTTTAAACATGCTAATTTTAGCTCTAACACTGATGATCCACCTACAAATGTGAACTGACGTTCAAAAATAAAACATTTGAAAACGGACCATTTTCCACATTTCTGAAGCATGACGTAATGGGGGGGTGTTATCTCTTTTGTCGAAAATCAGCCGTTTTTGCTCGAACATTAAATGCCTCCAAATGGTATTTAATTAACTTCCCGAGCCCCTGGAAGCATGAAAATCACTTTAAACATGCTAATTTTAGCTCTAACACTGATGATCCACCTACAAATGTGAACTGACGTTCAAAAATAAAACATTTGAAAACGGACCATTTTCCACATTACTGAAGCATGACGTAATGGGGGGGTGTTATCTCTTTTGTCGAAAATCAGCCGTTTTTGCTCGAACATTAAATGCCTCCAAATGGTATTTAATTAACTTCCCGGGGTGAAGAAACCCTTTTTGAGAACTCAGAGTGAGTAAATTGGCCATTTTCATGCACTTTTAACCATTCCATAAATCTTGTGTTTTGGGCCCCTGGAAGCATGAAAATCACTTTAAACATGCTAATTTTAGCTCTAACACTGATGATCCACCTACAAATGTGAACTGACGTTCAAAAATAAAACATTTGAAAACGGACCATTTTCCACATTTCTGAAGCATGACGTAATGGGGGGGTGTTATCTCTTTTGTCGAAAATCAGCCGTTTTTGCTCGAACATTAAATGCCTCCAAATGGTATTTAATTAACTTCCCGATCCCCTGGAAGCATGAAAATCACTTTAAACATGCTAATTTTAGCTCTAACACTGATGATCCACCTACAAATGTGAACTGACGTTCAAAAATAAAACATTTGAAAACGGACCATTTTCCACATTTCTGAAGCATGACGTAATGGGGGGGTGTTATCTCTTTTGTCGAAAATCAGCCGTTTTTGCTCGAACATTAAATGCCTCCAAATGGTATTTAATTAACTTCCCGGGGTGAAGAAACCCTTTTTGAGAGCTCAGAGTGAGTAAATTGGCCATTTTCATGCACTTTTAACCATTCCATAAATCTTGTGTTTTGGGCCCCTGGAAGCATGAAAATCACTTTAAACATGCTAATTTTAGCTCTAACACTGATGATCCACCTACAAATGTGAACTGACGTTCAAAAATAAAACATTTGAAAACGGACCATTTTCCACATTTCTGAAGCATGACGTAATGGGGGGGTGTTATCTCTTTTGTCGAAAATCAGCTGTTTTTGCTCGAACATTAAATGCCTCCAAATGGTATTTAATTAACTTCCCGGGGTGAAGAAACCCTTTTTGAGAACTCAGAGTGAGTAAATTGGCCATTTTCATGCACTTTTAACCATTCCATAAATCTTGTGTTTTGGGCCCCTGGAAGCATGAAAATCACTTTAAACATGCTAATTTTAGCTCTAACACTGATGATCCACCTACAAATGTGAACTGACGTTCAAAAATAAAACATTTGAAAACGGACCATTTTCCACATTTCTGAAGCATGACGTAATGGGGGGGTGTTATCTCTTTTGTCGAAAATCAGCCGTTTTTGCTTGAACATTAAATGCCTCCAAATGGTATTTAATTAACTTCCCGAGCCCCTGGAAGCATGAAAATCACTTTAAACATGCTAATTTTAGCTCTAACACTGATGATCCACCTACAAATGTGAACTGACGTTCAAAAATAAAACATTTGAAAATGGACCATTTTCCACATTTCTGAAGCATGACGTAATGGGGGGGTGTTATCTCTTTTGTCGAAAATCAGCCGTTTTTGCTCTAACATTAAATGCCTCCAAATGGTATTTAATTAACTTCCCGAGCCCCTGGAAGCATGAAAATCACTTTAAACATGCTAATTTTAGCTCTAACACTGATGATCCACCTACAAATGTGAACTGACGTTCAAAAATAAAACATTTGAAAACGGACCATTTTCCACATTTCTGAAGCATGACGTAATGGGGGGGTGTTATCTCTTTTGTCGAAAATCAGCCGTTTTTGCTCGAACATTAAATGCCTCCAAATGGTATTTAATTAACTTCCCGGGGTGAAGAAACCCTTTTTGAGAACTCAGAGTGAGTAAATTGGCCATTTTCATGCACTTTTAACCATTCCATAAATCTTGTGTTTTGGGCCCCTGGAAGCATGAAAATCACTTTAAACATGCTAATTTTAGCTCTAACACTGATGATCCACCTACAAATGTGAACTGACGTTCAAAAATAAAACATTTGAAAACGGACCATTTTCCACATTTCTGAAGCATGACGTAATGGGGGGGTGTTATCTCTTTTGTCGAAAATCAGCCGTTTTTGCTCGAACACTAAATGCCTCCAAATGGTATTTAATTAACTTCCCGAGCCCCTGGAAGCATGAAAATCACTTTAAACATGCTAATTTTAGCTCTAACACTGATGATCCACCTACAAATGTGAACTGACGTTCAAAAATAAAACATTTGAAAACGGACCATTTTCCACATTTCTGAAGCATGACGTAATGGGGGGGTGTTATCTCTTTTGTCGAAAATCAGCCGTTTTTGCTCGAACATTAAATGCCTCCAAATGGTATTTAATTAACTTCCCGAGCCCCTGGAAGCATGAAAATCACTTTAAACATGCTAATTTTAGCTCTAACACTGATGATCCACCTACAAATGTGAACTGACGTTCAAAAATAAAACATTTGAAAACGGACCATTTTCCACATTTCTGAAGCATGACGTAATGGGGGGGTGTTATCTCTTTTGTCGAAAATCAGCCGTTTTTGCTCGAACATTAAATGCCTCCAAATGGTATTTAATTAACTTCCCGAGCCCCTGGAAGCATGAAAATCACTTTAAACATGCTAATTTTAGCTCTAACACTGATGATCCACCTACAAATGTGAACTGACGTTCAAAAATAAAACATTTGAAAACGGACCATTTTCCACATTTCTGAAGCATGACGTAATGGGGGGGTGTTATCTCTTTTGTCGAAAATCAGCCGTTTTTGCTCGAACATTAAATGCCTCCAAATGGTATTTAATTAACTTCCCGGGGTGAAGAAACCCTTTTTGAGAACTCAGAGTGAGTAAATTGGCCATTTTCATGCACTTTTAACCATTCCATAAATCTTGTGTTTTGGGCCCCTGGAAGCATGAAAATAGCTTTAAACATGCTAATTTTAGCTCTAACACTGATGATCCACCTACAAATGTGAACTGACGTTCAAAAATAAAACATTTGAAAACGGACCATTTTCCACATTTCTGAAGCATGACGTAATGGGGGGGTGTTATCTCTTTTGTCGAAAATCAGCCGTTTTTGCTCGAACATTAAATGCCTCCAAATGGTATTTAATTAACTTCCCGAGCCCCTGGAAGCATGAAAATCACTTTAAACATGCTAATTTTAGCTCTAACACTGATGATCCACCTACAAATGTGAACTGACGTTCAAAAATAAAACATTTGAAAACGGACCATTTTCCACATTTCTGAAGCATGACGTAATGGGGGGGTGTTATCTCTTTTGTCGAAAATCAGCCGTTTTTGCTCGAACATTAAATGCCTCCAAATGGTATTTAATTAACTTCCCGAGCCCCTGGAAGCATGAAAATCACTTTAAACATGCTAATTTTAGCTCTAACACTGATGATCCACCTACAAATGTGAACTGACGTTCAAAAATAAAACATTTGAAAACGGACCATTTTCCACATTTCTGAAGCATGACGTAATGGGGGGGTGTTATCTCTTTTGTCGAAAATCAGCCGTTTTTGCTCGAACATTAAATGCCTCCAAATGGTATTTAATTAACTTCCCGGGGTGAAGAAACCCTTTTTGAGAACTCAGAGTGAGTAAATTGGCCATTTTCATGCACTTTTAACCATTCCATAAATCTTGTGTTTTGGGCCCCTGGAAGCATGAAAATCACTTTAAACATGCTAATTTTAGCTCTAACACTGATGATCCACCTACAAATGTGAACTGACGTTCAAAAATAAAACATTTGAAAACGGACCATTTTCCACATTTCTGAAGCATGACGTAATGGGGGGGTGTTATCTCTTTTGTCGAAAATCAGCCGTTTTTGCTCGAACATTAAATGCCTCCAAATGGTATTTAATTAACTTCCCGAGCCCCTGGAAGCATGAAAATCACTTTAAACATGCTAATTTTAGCTCTAACACTGATGATCCACCTACAAATGTGAACTGACGTTCAAAAATAAAACATTTGAAAACGGACCATTTTCCACATTTCTGAAGCATGACGTAATGGGGGGGGTGTTATCTCTTTTGTCGAAAATCAGCCGTTTTTGCTCGAACATTAAATGCCTCCAAATGGTATTTAATTAACTTCCCGGGGTGAAGAAACCCTTTTTGAGAGCTCAGAGTGAGTAAATTGGCCATTTTCATGCACTTTTAACCATTCCATAAATCTTGTGTTTTGGGCCCCTGGAAGCATGAAAATCACTTTAAACATGCTAATTTTAGCTCTAACACTGATGATCCACCTACAAATGTGAACTGACGTTCAAAAATAAAACATTTGAAAACGGACCATTTTCCACATTTCTGAAGCATGACGTAATGGGGGGGTGTTATCTCTTTTGTCGAAAATCAGCTGTTTTTGCTCGAACATTAAATGCCTCCAAATGGTATTTAATTAACTTCCCGGGGTGAAGAAACCCTTTTTGAGAACTCAGAGTGAGTAAATTGGCCATTTTCATGCACTTTTAACCAATCCATAAATCTTGTGTTTTGGGCCCCTGGAAGCATGAAAATCACTTTAAACATGCTAATTTTAGCTCTAACACTGATGATCCACCTACAAATGTGAACTGACGTTCAAAAATAAAACATTTGAAAACGGACCATTTTCCACATTTCTGAAGCATGACGTAATGGGGGGGTGTTATCTCTTTTGTCGAAAATCAGCCGTTTTTGCTCTAACATTAAATGCCTCCAAATGGTATTTAATTAACTTCCCGAGCCCCTGGAAGCATGAAAATCACTTTAAACATGCTAATTTTAGCTCTAACACTGATGATCCACCTACAAATGTGAACTGACGTTCAAAAATAAAACATTTGAAAACGGACCATTTTCCACATTTCTGAAGCATGACGTAATGGGGGGGTGTTATCTCTTTTGTCGAAAATCAGCCGTTTTTGCTCGAACATTAAATGCCTCCAAATGGTATTTAATTAACTTCCCGGGGTGAAGAAACCCTTTTTGAGAACTCAGAGTGAGTAAATTGGCCATTTTCATGCACTTTTAACCATTCCATAAATCTTGTGTTTTGGGCCCCTGGAAGCATGAAAATCACTTTAAACATGCTAATTTTAGCTCTAACACTGATGATCCACCTACAAATGTGAACTGACGTTCAAAAATAAAACATTTGAAAACGGACCATTTTCCACATTTCTGAAGCATGACGTAATGGGGGGGTGTTATCTCTTTTGTCGAAAATCAGCCGTTTTTGCTTGAACATTAAATGCCTCCAAATGGTATTTAATTAACTTCCCGAGCCCCTGGAAGCATGAAAATCACTTTAAACATGCTAATTTTAGCTCTAACACTGATGATCCACCTACAAATGTGAACTGACGTTCAAAAATAAAACATTTGAAAATGGACCATTTTCCACATTTCTGAAGCATGACGTAATGGGGGGGTGTTATCTCTTTTGTCGAAAATCAGCCGTTTTTGCTCTAACATTAAATGCCTCCAAATGGTATTTAATTAACTTCCCGAGCCGCTGGAAGCATGAAAATCACTTTAAACATGCTAATTTTAGCTCTAACACTGATGATCCACCTACAAATGTGAACTGGCGTTCAAAAATAAAACATTTGAAAACGGACCATTTTCCACATTTCTGAAGCATGACGTAATGGGGGGGTGTTATCTCTTTTGTCGAAAATCAGCCGTTTTTGCTCGAACATTAAATGCCTCCAAATGGTATTTAATTAACTTCCCGGGGTGAAGAAACCCTTTTTGAGAACTCAGAGTGAGTAAATTGGCCATTTTCATGCACTTTTAACCATTCCATAAATCTTGTGTTTTGGGCCCCTGGAAGCATGAAAATCACTTTAAACATGCTAATTTTAGCTCTAACACTGAGGATCCACCTACAAATGTGAACTGACGTTCAAAAATAAAACATTTGAAAACGGACCATTTTCCACATTTCTGAAGCATGACGTAATGGGGGGGTGTTATCTCTTTTGTCGAAAATCAGCCGTTTTTGCTCGAACATTAAATGCCTCCAAATGGTATTTAATTAACTTCCCGGGGTGAAGAAACCCTTTTTGAGAACTCAGAGTGAGTAAATTGGCCATTTTCATGCACTTTTAACCATTCCATAAATCTTGTGTTTTGGGCCCCTGGAAGCATGAAAATCACTTTAAACATGCTAATTTTAGCTCTAACACTGATGATCCACCTACAAATGTGAACTGACGTTCAAAAATAAAACATTTGAAAACGGACCATTTTCCACATTTCTGAAGCATGACGTAATGGGGGGGGTGTTATCTCTTTTGTCGAAAATCAGCCGTTTTTGCTCGAACATTAAATGCCTCCAAATGGTATTTAATTAACTTCCCGAGCCCCTGGAAGCATGAAAATCACTTTAAACATGCTAATTTTAGCTCTAACACTGATGATCCACCTACAAATGTGAACTGACGTTCAAAAATAAAACATTTGAAAACGGACCATTTTCCACATTTCTGAAGCATGACGTAATGGGGGGGTGTTATCTCTTTTGTCGAAAATCAGCCGTTTTTGCTCGAACATTAAATGCCTCCAAATGGTATTTAATTAACTTCCCGGGGTGAAGAAACCCTTTTTGAGAACTCAGAGTGAGTAAATTGGCCATTTTCATGCACTTTTAACCATTCCATAAATCTTGTGTTTTGGGCCCCTGGAAGCATGAAAATCACTTTAAACATGCTAATTTTAGCTCTAACACTGATGATCCACCTACAAATGTGAACTGACGTTCAAAAATAAAACATTTGAAAACGGACCATTTTCCACATTTCTGAAGCATGACGTAATGGGGGGGTGTTATCTCTTTTGTCGAAAATCAGCCGTTTTTGCTCGAACATTAAATGCCTCCAAATGGTATTTAATTAACTTCCCGAGCCCCTGGAAGCATGAAAATCACTTTAAACATGCTAATTTTAGCTCTAACACTGATGATCCACCTACAAATGTGAACTGACGTTCAAAAATAAAACATTTGAAAACGGACCATTTTCCACATTTCTGAAGCATGACGTAATGGGGGGGTGTTATCTCTTTTGTCGAAAATCAGCCGTTTTTGCTCGAACATTAAATGCCTCCAAATGGTATTTAATTAACTTCCCGAGCCCCTGGAAGCATGAAAATCACTTTAAACATGCTAATTTTAGCTCTAACACTGATGATCCACCTACAAATGTGAACTGACAATCAAAAATAAAACATTTGAAAACGGACCATTTTCCACATTTCTGAAGCATGACGTAATGGGGGGGTGTTATCTCTTTTGTCGAAAATCAGCCGTTTTTGCTCGAACATTAAATGCCTCCAAATGGTATTTAATTAACTTCCCGGGGTGAAGAAACCCTTTTTGAGAGCTCAGAGTGAGTAAATTGGCCATTTTCATGCACTTTTAACCATTCCATAAATCTTGTGTTTTGGGCCCCTGGAAGCATGAAAATCACTTTAAACATGCTAATTTTAGCTCTAACACTGATGATCCACCTACAAATGTGAACTGACGTTCAAAAATAAAACATTTGAAAACGGACCATTTTCCACATTTCTGAAGCATGACGTAATGGGGGGGGTGTTATCTCTTTTGTCGAAAATCAGCTGTTTTTGCTCGAACATTAAATGCCTCCAAATGGTATTTAATTAACTTCCCGGGGTGAAGAAACCCTTTTTGAGAACTCAGAGTGAGTAAATTGGCCATTTTCATGCACTTTTAACCAATCCATAAATCTTGTGTTTTGGGCCCCTGGAAGCATGAAAATCACTTTAAACATGCTAATTTTAGCTCTAACACTGATGATCCACCTACAAATGTGAACTGACGTTCAAAAATAAAACATTTGAAAACGGACCATTTTCCACATTTCTGAAGCATGACGTAATGGGGGGGTGTTATCTCTTTTGTCGAAAATCAGCCGTTTTTGCTCTAACATTAAATGCCTCCAAATGGTATTTAATTAACTTCCCGAGCCCCTGGAAGCATGAAAATCACTTTAAACATGCTAATTTTAGCTCTAACACTGATGATCCACCTACAAATGTGAACTGACGTTCAAAAATAAAACATTTGAAAACGGACCATTTTCCACATTTCTGAAGCATGACGTAATGGGGGGGTGTTATCTCTTTTGTCGAAAATCAGCCGTTTTTGCTTGAACATTAAATGCCTCCAAATGGTATTTAATTAACTTCCCGAGCCCCTGGAAGCATGAAAATCACTTTAAACATGCTAATTTTAGCTCTAACACTGATGATCCACCTACAAATGTGAACTGACGTTCAAAAATAAAACATTTGAAAACGGACCATTTTCCACATTTCTGAAGCATGACGTAATGGGGGGGTGTTATCTCTTTTGTCGAAAATCAGCCGTTTTTGCTTGAACATTAAATGCCTCCAAATGGTATTTAATTAACTTCCCGAGCCCCTGGAAGCATGAAAATCACTTTAAACATGCTAATTTTAGCTCTAACACTGATGATCCACCTACAAATGTGAACTGATGTTCAAAAATAAAACATTTGAAAACGGACCATTTTCCACATTTCTGAAGCATGACGTAATGGGGGGGTGTTATCTCTTTTGTCGAAAATCAGCCGTTTTTGCTCTAACATTAAATGCCTCCAAATGGTATTTAATTAACTTCCCGAGCCCCTGGAAGCATGAAAATCACTTTAAACATGCTAATTTTAGCTCTAACACTGATGATCCACCTACAAATAAGAACTGACGTTCAAAAATAAAACATTTGAAAACTGACCATTTTCCACATTTCTGAAGCATGACGTAATGGGGGGGTGTTATCTCTTTTGTCGAAAATCAGCCGTTTTTGCTCTAACATTAAATGCCTCCAAATGGTATTTAATTAACTTCCCGAGCCCCTGGAAGCATGAAAATCACTTTAAACATGCTAATTTTAGCTCTAACACTGATGATCCACCTACAAATGTGAACTGACGTTCAAAAATAAAACATTTGAAAACGGACCATTTTCCACATTTCTGAAGCATGACGTAATGGGGGGGTGTTATCTCTTTTGTCGAAAATCAGCCGTTTTTGCTCGAACATTAAATGCCTCCAAATGGTATTTAATTAACTTCCCGGGGTGAAGAAACCCTTTTTGAGAACTCAGAGTGAGTAAATTGGCCATTTTCATGCACTTTTAACCATTCCATAAATCTTGTGTTTTGGGCCCCTGGAAGCATGAAAATCACTTTAAACATGCTAATTTTAGCTCTAACACTGATGATCCACCTACAAATGTGAACTGACGTTCAAAAATAAAACATTTGAAAACGGACCATTTTCCACATTTCTGAAGCATGACGTAATGGGGGGGGTGTTATCTCTTTTGTCGAAAATCAGCCGTTTTTGCTCGAACATTAAATGCCTCCAAATGGTATTTAATTAACTTCCCGAGCCCCTGGAAGCATGAAAATCACTTTAAACATGCTAATTTTAGCTCTAACACTGATGATCCACCTACAAATGTGAACTGACGTTCAAAAATAAAACATTTGAAAACGGACCATTTTCCACATTTCTGAAGCATGACGTAATGGGGGGGTGTTATCTCTTTTGTCGAAAATCAGCCGTTTTTGCTCGAACATTAAATGCCTCCAAATGGTATTTAATTAACTTCCCGGGGTGAAGAAACCCTTTTTGAGAACTCAGAGTGAGTAAATTGGCCATTTTCATGCACTTTTAACCATTCCATAAATCTTGTGTTTTGGGCCCCTGGAAGCATGAAAATCACTTTAAACATGCTAATTTTAGCTCTAACACTGATGATCCACCTACAAATGTGAACTGACGTTCAAAAATAAAACATTTGAAAACGGACCATTTTCCACATTTCTGAAGCATGACGTAATGGGGGGGTGTTATCTCTTTTGTCGAAAATCAGCCGTTTTTGCTCGAACATTAAATGCCTCCAAATGGTATTTAATTAACTTCCCGAGCCCCTGGAAGCATGAAAATCACTTTAAACATGCTAATTTTAGCTCTAACACTGATGATCCACCTACAAATGTGAACTGACGTTCAAAAATAAAACATTTGAAAACGGACCATTTTCCACATTTCTGAAGCATGACGTAATGGGGGGGTGTTATCTCTTTTGTCGAAAATCAGCCGTTTTTGCTCGAACATTAAATGCCTCCAAATGGTATTTAATTAACTTCCCGAGCCCCTGGAAGCATGAAAATCACTTTAAACATGCTAATTTTAGCTCTAACACTGATGATCCACCTACAAATGTGAACTGACGTTCAAAAATAAAACATTTGAAAACGGACCATTTTCCACATTTCTGAAGCATGACGTAATGGGGGGGTGTTATCTCTTTTGTCGAAAATCAGCCGTTTTTGCTCGAACATTAAATGCCTCCAAATGGTATTTAATTAACTTCCCGGGGTGAAGAAACCCTTTTTGAGAGCTCAGAGTGAGTAAATTGGCCATTTTCATGCACTTTTAACCATTCCATAAATCTTGTGTTTTGGGCCCCTGGAAGCATGAAAATCACTTTAAACATGCTAATTTTAGCTCTAACACTGATGATCCACCTACAAATGTGAACTGACGTTCAAAAATAAAACATTTGAAAACGGACCATTTTCCACATTTCTGAAGCATGACGTAATGGGGGGGTGTTATCTCTTTTGTCGAAAATCAGCTGTTTTTGCTCGAACATTAAATGCCTCCAAATGGTATTTAATTAACTTCCCGGGGTGAAGAAACCCTTTTTGAGAACTCAGAGTGAGTAAATTGGCCATTTTCATGCACTTTTAACCAATCCATAAATCTTGTGTTTTGGGCCCCTGGAAGCATGAAAATCACTTTAAACATGCTAATTTTAGCTCTAACACTGATGATCCACCTACAAATGTGAACTGACGTTCAAAAATAAAACATTTGAAAACGGACCATTTTCCACATTTCTGAAGCATGACGTAATGGGGGGGTGTTATCTCTTTTGTCGAAAATCAGCCGTTTTTGCTCTAACATTAAATGCCTCCAAATGGTATTTAATTAACTTCCCGAGCCCCTGGAAGCATGAAAATCACTTTAAACATGCTAATTTTAGCTCTAACACTGATGATCCACCTACAAATGTGAACTGACGTTCAAAAATAAAACATTTGAAAACGGACCATTTTCCACATTTCTGAAGCATGACGTAATGGGGGGGTGTTATCTCTTTTGTCGAAAATCAGCCGTTTTTGCTCGAACATTAAATGCCTCCAAATGGTATTTAATTAACTTCCCGGGGTGAAGAAACCCTTTTTGAGAACTCAGAGTGAGTAAATTGGCCATTTTCATGCACTTTTAACCATTCCATAAATCTTGTGTTTTGGGCCCCTGGAAGCATGAAAATCACTTTAAACATGCTAATTTTAGCTCTAACACTGATGATCCACCTACAAATGTGAACTGACGTTCAAAAATAAAACATTTGAAAACGGACCATTTTCCACATTTCTGAAGCATGACGTAATGGGGGGGTGTTATCTCTTTTGTCGAAAATCAGCCGTTTTTGCTTGAACATTAAATGCCTCCAAATGGTATTTAATTAACTTCCCGAGCCCCTGGAAGCATGAAAATCACTTTAAACATGCTAATTTTAGCTCTAACACTGATGATCCACCTACAAATGTGAACTGACGTTCAAAAATAAAACATTTGAAAACGGACCATTTTCCACATTTCTGAAGCATGACGTAATGGGGGGGTGTTATCTCTTTTGTCGAAAATCAGCCGTTTTTGCTCTAACATTAAATGCCTCCAAATGGTATTTAATTAACTTCCCGAGCCCCTGGAAGCATGAAAATCACTTTAAACATGCTAATTTTAGCTCTAACACTGATGATCCACCTACAAATGTGAACTGACGTTCAAAAATAAAACATTTGAAAACGGACCATTTTCCACATTTCTGAAGCATGACGTAATGGGGGGGTGTTATCTCTTTTGTCGAAAATCAGCCGTTTTTGCTCAAACATTAAATGCCTCCAAATGGTATT
This sequence comes from Lissotriton vulgaris, assembly GCF_964263255.1. Lineage (NCBI taxonomy): Eukaryota > Metazoa > Chordata > Amphibia > Caudata > Salamandridae > Lissotriton > Lissotriton vulgaris. The sequence goes on from NW_028245535.1 coordinate 68,295, forward strand.
TAATTAACTTCCCGGGGTGAAGAAACCCTTTTTGAGAACTCAGAGTGAGTAAATTGGCCATTTTCATGCACTTTTAACCATTCCATAAATCTTGTGTTTTGGGCCCCTGGAAGCATGAAAATCACTTTAAACATGCTAATTTTAGCTCTAACACTGAGGATCCACCTACAAATGTGAACTGACGTTCAAAAATAAAACATTTGAAAACGGACCATTTTCCACATTTCTGAAGCATGACGTAATGGGGGGGTGTTATCTCTTTTGTCGAAAATCAGCCGTTTTTGCTCGAACATTAAATGCCTCCAAATGGTATTTAATTAACTTCCCGGGGTGAAGAAACCCTTTTTGAGAACTCAGAGTGAGTAAATTGGCCATTTTCATGCACTTTTAACCATTCCATAAATCTTGTGTTTTGGGCCCCTGGAAGCATGAAAATCACTTTAAACATGCTAATTTTAGCTCTAACACTGATGATCCACCTACAAATGTGAACTGACGTTCAAAAATAAAACATTTGAAAACGGACCATTTTCCACATTTCTGAAGCATGACGTAATGGGGGGGGGTGTTATCTCTTTTGTCGAAAATCAGCCGTTTTTGCTCGAACATTAAATGCCTCCAAATGGTATTTAATTAACTTCCCGAGCCCCTGGAAGCATGAAAATCACTTTAAACATGCTAATTTTAGCTCTAACACTGATGATCCACCTACAAATGTGAACTGACGTTCAAAAATAAAACATTTGAAAACGGACCATTTTCCACATTTCTGAAGCATGACGTAATGGGGGGGTGTTATCTCTTTTGTCGAAAATCAGCCGTTTTTGCTCGAACATTAAATGCCTCCAAATGGTATTTAATTAACTTCCCGGGGTGAAGAAACCCTTTTTGAGAACTCAGAGTGAGTAAATTGGCCATTTTCATGCACTTTTAACCATTCCATAAATCTTGTGTTTTGGGCCCCTGGAAGCATGAAAATCACTTTAAACATGCTAATTTTAGCTCTAACACTGATGATCCACCTACAAATGTGAACTGACGTTCAAAAATAAAACATTTGAAAACGGACCATTTTCCACATTTCTGAAGCATGACGTAATGGGGGGGTGTTATCTCTTTTGTCGAAAATCAGCCGTTTTTGCTCGAACATTAAATGCCTCCAAATGGTATTTAATTAACTTCCCGAGCCCCTGGAAGCATGAAAATCACTTTAAACATGCTAATTTTAGCTCTAACACTGATGATCCACCTACAAATGTGAACTGACGTTCAAAAATAAAACATTTGAAAACGGACCATTTTCCACATTTCTGAAGCATGACGTAATGGGGGGGTGTTATCTCTTTTGTCGAAAATCAGCCGTTTTTGCTCGAACATTAAATGCCTCCAAATGGTATTTAATTAACTTCCCGAGCCCCTGGAAGCATGAAAATCACTTTAAACATGCTAATTTTAGCTCTAACACTGATGATCCACCTACAAATGTGAACTGACGTTCAAAAATAAAACATTTGAAAACGGACCATTTTCCACATTTCTGAAGCATGACGTAATGGGGGGGGTGTTATCTCTTTTGTCGAAAATCAGCCGTTTTTGCTCGAACATTAAATGCCTCCAAATGGTATTTAATTAACTTCCCGGGGTGAAGAAACCCTTTTTGAGAACTCAGAGTGAGTAAATTGGCCATTTTCATGCACTTTTAACCATTCCATAAATCTTGTGTTTTGGGCCCCTGGAAGCATGAAAATCACTTTAAACATGCTAATTTTAGCTCTAACACTGATGATCCACCTACAAATGTGAACTGACGTTCAAAAATAAAACATTTGAAAACGGACCATTTTCCACATTTCTGAAGCATGACGTAATGGGGGGGTGTTATCTCTTTTGTCGAAAATTAGCCGTTTTTGCTCGAACATTAAATGCCTCCAAATGGTATTTAATTAACTTCCCGGGGTGAAGAAACCCTTTTTGAGAACTCAGAGTGAGTAAATTGGCCATTTTCATGCACTTTTAACCATTCCATAAATCTTGTGTTTTGGGCCCCTGGAAGCATGAAAATCACTTTAAACATGCTAATTTTAGCTCTAACACTGATGATCCACCTACAAATGTGAACTGACGTTCAAAAATAAAACATTTGAAAACGGACCAGTTTCCACATTTCTGAAGCATGACGTAATGGGGGGGTGTTATCTCTTTTGTCGAAAATCAGCCGTTTTTGCTCGAACATTAAATGCCTCCAAATGGTATTTAATTAACTTCCCGAGCCCCTGGAAGCATGAAAATCACTTTAAACATGCTAATTTTAGCTCTAACACTGATGATCCACCTACAAATGTGAACTGACGTTCAAAAATAAAACATTTGAAAACGGACCATTTTCCACATTTCTGAAGCATGACGTAATGGGGGGGTGTTATCTCTTTTGTCGAAAATCAGCCGTTTTTGCTCGAACATTAAATGCCTCCAAATGGTATTTAATTAACTTCCCGGGGTGAAGAAACCCTTTTTGAGAGCTCAGAGTGAGTAAATTGGCCATTTTCATGCACTTTTAACCATTCCATAAATCTTGTGTTTTGGGCCCCTGGAAGCATGAAAATCACTTTAAACATGCTAATTTTAGCTCTAACACTGATGATCCACCTACAAATGTGAACTGACGTTCAAAAATAAAACATTTGAAAACGGACCATTTTCCACATTTCTGAAGCATGACGTAATGGGGGGGTGTTATCTCTTTTGTCGAAAATCAGCTGTTTTTCCTCGAACATTAAATGCCTCCAAATGGTATTTAATTAACTTCCCGGGGTGAAGAAACCCTTTTTGAGAACTCAGAGTGAGTAAATTGGCCATTTTCATGCACTTTTAACCAATCCATAAATCTTGTGTTTTGGGCCCCTGGAAGCATGAAAATCACTTTAAACATGCTAATTTTAGCTCTAACACTGATGATCCACCTACAAATGTGAACTGACGTTCAAAAATAAAACATTTGAAAACGGACCATTTTCCACATTTCTGAAGCATGACGTAATGGGGGGGTGTTATCTCTTTTGTCGAAAATCAGCCGTTTTTGCTCTAACATTAAATGCCTCCAAATGGTATTTAATTAACTTCCCGAGCCCCTGGAAGCATGAAAATCACTTTAAACATGCTAATTTTAGCTCTAACACTGATGATCCACCTACAAATGTGAACTGACGTTCAAAAATAAAACATTTGAAAACGGACCATTTTCCACATTTCTGAAGCATGACGTAATGGGGGGGTGTTATCTCTTTTGTCGAAAATCAGCCGTTTTTGCTCGAACATTAAATGCCTCCAAATGGTATTTAATTAACTTCCCGGGGTGAAGAAACCCTTTTTGAGAACTCAGAGTGAGTAAATTGGCCATTTTCATGCACTTTTAACCATTCCATAAATCTTGTGTTTTGGGCCCCTGGAAGCATGAAAATCACTTTAAACATGCTAATTTTAGCTCTAACACTGATGATCCACCTACAAATGTGAACTGACGTTCAAAAATAAAACATTTGAAAACGGACCATTTTCCACATTTCTGAAGCATGACGTAATGGGGGGGTGTTATCTCTTTTGTCGAAAATCAGCCGTTTTTGCTTGAACATTAAATGCCTCCAAATGGTATTTAATTAACTTCCCGAGCCCCTGGAAGCATGAAAATCACTTTAAACATGCTAATTTTAGCTCTAACACTGATGATCCACCTACAAATGTGAACTGACGTTCAAAAATAAAACATTTGAAAATGGACCATTTTCCACATTTCTGAAGCATGACGTAATGGGGGGGTGTTATCTCTTTTGTCGAAAATCAGCCGTTTTTGCTCTAACATTAAATGCCTCCAAATGGTATTTAATTAACTTCCCGAGCCCCTGGAAGCATGAAAATCACTTTAAACATGCTAATTTTAGCTCTAACACTGATGATCCACCTACAAATGTGAACTGACGTTCAAAAATAAAACATTTGAAAACGGACCATTTTCCACATTTCTGAAGCATGACGTAATGGGGGGGTGTTATCTCTTTTGTCGAAAATCAGCCGTTTTTGCTCGAACATTAAATGCCTCCAAATGGTATTTAATTAACTTCCCGGGGTGAAGAAACCCTTTTTGAGAACTCAGAGTGAGTAAATTGGCCATTTTCATGCACTTTTAACCATTCCATAAATCTTGTGTTTTGGGCCCCTGGAAGCATGAAAATCACTTTAAACATGCTAATTTTAGCTCTAACACTGAGGATCCACCTACAAATGTGAACTGACGTTCAAAAATAAAACATTTGAAAACGGACCATTTTCCACATTTCTGAAGCATGACGTAATGGGGGGGTGTTATCTCTTTTGTCGAAAATCAGCCGTTTTTGCTCGAACATTAAATGCCTCCAAATGGTATTTAATTAACTTCCCGGGGTGAAGAAACCCTTTTTGAGAACTCAGAGTGAGTAAATTGGCCATTTTCATGCACTTTTAACCATTCCATAAATCTTGTGTTTTGGGCCCCTGGAAGCATGAAAATCACTTTAAACATGCTAATTTTAGCTCTAACACTGATGATCCACCTACAAATGTGAACTGACGTTCAAAAATAAAACATTTGAAAACGGACCATTTTCCACATTTCTGAAGCATGACGTAATGGGGGGGGTGTTATCTCTTTTGTCGAAAATCAGCCGTTTTTGCTCGAACATTAAATGCCTCCAAATGGTATTTAATTAACTTCCCGAGCCCCTGGAAGCATGAAAATCACTTTAAACATGCTAATTTTAGCTCTAACACTGATGATCCACCTACAAATGTGAACTGACGTTCAAAAATAAAACATTTGAAAACGGACCATTTTCCACATTTCTGAAGCATGACGTAATGGGGGGGTGTTATCTCTTTTGTCGAAAATCAGCCGTTTTTGCTCGAACATTAAATGCCTCCAAATGGTATTTAATTAACTTCCCGGGGTGAAGAAACCCTTTTTGAGAACTCAGAGTGAGTAAATTGGCCATTTTCATGCACTTTTAACCATTCCATAAATCTTGTGTTTTGGGCCCCTGGAAGCATGAAAATCACTTTAAACATGCTAATTTTAGCTCTAACACTGATGATCCACCTACAAATGTGAACTGACGTTCAAAAATAAAACATTTGAAAACGGACCATTTTCCACATTTCTGAAGCATGACGTAATGGGGGGGTGTTATCTCTTTTGTCGAAAATCAGCCATTTTTGCTCGAACATTAAATGCCTCCAAATGGTATTTAATTAACTTCCCGAGCCCCTGGAAGCATGAAAATCACTTTAAACATGCTAATTTTAGCTCTAACACTGATGATCCACCTACAAATGTGAACTGACGTTCAAAAATAAAACATTTGAAAACGGACCATTTTCCACATTTCTGAAGCATGACGTAATGGGGGGGTGTTATCTCTTTTGTCGAAAATCAGCCGTTTTTGCTCGAACATTAAATGCCTCCAAATGGTATTTAATTAACTTCCCGAGCCCCTGGAAGCATGAAAATCACTTTAAACATGCTAATTTTAGCTCTAACACTGATGATCCACCTACAAATGTGAACTGACGTTCAAAAATAAAACATTTGAAAACGGACCATTTTCCACATTTCTGAAGCATGACGTAATGGGGGGGTGTTATCTCTTTTGTCGAAAATCAGCCGTTTTTGCTCGAACATTAAATGCCTCCAAATGGTATTTAATTAACTTCCCGGGGTGAAGAAACCCTTTTTGAGAGCTCAGAGTGAGTAAATTGGCCATTTTCATGCACTTTTAACCATTCCATAAATCTTGTGTTTTGGGCCCCTGGAAGCATGAAAATCACTTTAAACATGCTAATTTTAGCTCTAACACTGATGATCCACCTACAAATGTGAACTGACGTTCAAAAATAAAACATTTGAAAACGGACCATTTTCCACATTTCTGAAGCATGACGTAATGGGGGGGGTGTTATCTCTTTTGTCGAAAATCAGCTGTTTTTGCTCGAACATTAAATGCCTCCAAATGGTATTTAATTAACTTCCCGGGGTGAAGAAACCCTTTTTGAGAACTCAGAGTGAGTAAATTGGCCATTTTCATGCACTTTTAACCAATCCATAAATCTTGTGTTTTGGGCCCCTGGAAGCATGAAAATCACTTTAAACATGCTAATTTTAGCTCTAACACTGATGATCCACCTACAAATGTGAACTGACGTTCAAAAATAAAACATTTGAAAACGGACCATTTTCCACATTTCTGAAGCATGACGTAATGGGGGGGTGTTATCTCTTTTGTCGAAAATCAGCCGTTTTTGCTCTAACATTAAATGCCTCCAAATGGTATTTAATTAACTTCCCGAGCCCCTGGAAGCATGAAAATCACTTTAAACATGCTAATTTTAGCTCTAACACTGATGATCCACCTACAAATGTGAACTGACGTTCAAAAATAAAACATTTGAAAACGGACCATTTTCCACATTTCTGAAGCATGACGTAATGGGGGGGTGTTATCTCTTTTGTCGAAAATCAGCCGTTTTTGCTTGAACATTAAATGCCTCCAAATGGTATTTAATTAACTTCCCGAGCCCCTGGAAGCATGAAAATCACTTTAAACATGCTAATTTTAGCTCTAACACTGATGATCCACCTACAAATGTGAACTGACGTTCAAAAATAAAACATTTGAAAACGGACCATTTTCCACATTTCTGAAGCATGACGTAATGGGGGGGTGTTATCTCTTTTGTCGAAAATCAGCCGTTTTTGCTTGAACATTAAATGCCTCCAAATGGTATTTAATTAACTTCCCGAGCCCCTGGAAGCATGAAAATCACTTTAAACATGCTAATTTTAGCTCTAACACTGATGATCCACCTACAAATGTGAACTGACGTTCAAAAATAAAACATTTGAAAACGGACCATTTTCCACATTTCTGAAGCATGACGTAATGGGGGGGTGTTATCTCTTTTGTCGAAAATCAGCCGTTTTTGCTCTAACATTAAATGCCTCCAAATGGTATTTAATTAACTTCCCGAGCCCCTGGAAGCATGAAAATCACTTTAAACATGCTAATTTTAGCTCTAACACTGATGATCCACCTACAAATGTGAACTGACGTTCAAAAATAAAACATTTGAAAACTGACCATTTTCCACATTTCTGAAGCATGACGTAATGGGGGGGTGTTATCTCTTTTGTCGAAAATCAGCCGTTTTTGCTCTAACATTAAATGCCTCCAAATGGTATTTAATTAACTTCCCGAGCCCCTGGAAGCATGAAAATCACTTTAAACATGCTAATTTTAGCTCTAACACTGATGATCCACCTACAAATGTGAACTGACGTTCAAAAATAAAACATTTGAAAACGGACCATTTTCCACATTTCTGAAGCATGACGTAATGGGGGGGTGTTATCTCTTTTGTCGAAAATCAGCCGTTTTTGCTCGAACATTAAATGCCTCCAAATGGTATTTAATTAACTTCCCGGGGTGAAGAAACCCTTTTTGAGAACTCAGAGTGAGTAAATTGGCCATTTTCATGCACTTTTAACCATTCCATAAATCTTGTGTTTTGGGCCCCTGGAAGCATGAAAATCACTTTAAACATGCTAATTTTAGCTCTAACACTGATGATCCACCTACAAATGTGAACTGACGTTCAAAAATAAAACATTTGAAAACGGACCATTTTCCACATTTCTGAAGCATGACGTAATGGGGGGGTGTTATCTCTTTTGTCGAAAATCAGCCGTTTTTGCTCGAACATTAAATGCCTCCAAATGGTATTTAATTAACTTCCCGAGCCCCTGGAAGCATGAAAATCACTTTAAACATGCTAATTTTAGCTCTAACACTGATGATCCACCTACAAATGTGAACTGACGTTCAAAAATAAAACATTTGAAAACGGACCATTTTCCACATTTCTGAAGCATGACGTAATGGGGGGGTGTTATCTCTTTTGTCGAAAATCAGCCGTTTTTGCTCGAACATTAAATGCCTCCAAATGGTATTTAATTAACTTCCCGGGGTGAAGAAACCCTTTTTGAGAACTCAGAGTGAGTAAATTGGCCATTTTCATGCACTTTTAACCATTCCATAAATCTTGTGTTTTGGGCCCCTGGAAGCATGAAAATCACTTTAAACATGCTAATTTTAGCTCTAACACTGATGATCCACCTACAAATGTGAACTGACGTTCAAAAATAAAACATTTGAAAACGGACCATTTTCCACATTTCTGAAGCATGACGTAATGGGGAGGGTGTTATCTCTTTTGTCGAAAATCAGCCGTTTTTGCTCGAACATTAAATGCCTCCAAATGGTATTTAATTAACTTCCCGAGCCCCTGGAAGCATGAAAATCACTTTAAACATGCTAATTTTAGCTCTAACACTGATGATCCACCTACAAATGTGAACTGACGTTCAAAAATAAAACATTTGAAAACGGACCATTTTCCACATTTCTGAAGCATGACGTAATGGGGGGGTGTTATCTCTTTTGTCGAAAATCAGCCGTTTTTGCTCGAACATTAAATGCCTCCAAATGGTATTTAATTAACTTCCCGAGCCCCTGGAAGCATGAAAATCACTTTAAACATGCTAATTTTAGCTCTAACACTGATGATCCACCTACAAATGTGAACTGACGTTCAAAAATAAAACATTTGAAAACGGACCATTTTCCACATTTCTGAAGCATGACGTAATGGGGGGGTGTTATCTCTTTTGTCGAAAATCAGCCGTTTTTGCTCGAACATTAAATGCCTCCAAATGGTATTTAATTAACTTCCCGGGGTGAAGAAACCCTTTTTGAGAGCTCAGAGTGAGTAAATTGGCCATTTTCATGCACTTTTAACCATTCCATAAATCTTGTGTTTTGGGCCCCTGGAAGCATGAAAATCACTTTAAACATGCTAATTTTAGCTCTAACACTGATGATCCACCTACAAATGTGAACTGACGTTCAAAAATAAAACATTTGAAAACGGACCATTTTCCACATTTCTGAAGCATGACGTAATGGGGGGGTGTTATCTCTTTTGTCGAAAATCAGCTGTTTTTGCTCGAACATTAAATGCCTCCAAATGGTATTTAATTAACTTCCCGGGGTGAAGAAACCCTTTTTGAGAACTCAGAGTGAGTAAATTGGCCATTTTCATGCACTTTTAACCAATCCATAAATCTTGTGTTTTGGGCCCCTGGAAGCATGAAAATCACTTTAAACATGCTAATTTTAGCTCTAACACTGATGATCCACCTACAAATGTGAACTGACGTTCAAAAATAAAACATTTGAAAACGGACCATTTTCCACATTTCTGAAGCATGACGTAATGGGGGGGTGTTATCTCTTTTGTCGAAAATCAGCCGTTTTTGCTCTAACATTAAATGCCTCCAAATGGTATTTAATTAACTTCCCGAGCCCCTGGAAGCATGAAAATCACTTTAAACATGCTAATTTTAGCTCTAACACTGATGATCCACCTACAAATGTGAACTGACGTTCAAAAATAAAACATTTGAAAACGGACCATTTTCCACATTTCTGAAGCATGACGTAATGGGGGGGTGTTATCTCTTTTGTCGAAAATCAGCCGTTTTTGCTCGAACATTAAATGCCTCCAAATGGTATTTAATTAACTTCCCGGGGTGAAGAAACCCTTTTTGAGAACTCAGAGTGAGTAAATTGGCCATTTTCATGCACTTTTAACCATTCCATAAATCTTGTGTTTTGGGCCCCTGGAAGCATGAAAATCACTTTAAACATGCTAATTTTAGCTCTAACACTGATGATCCACCTACAAATGTGAACTGACGTTCAAAAATAAAACATTTGAAAACGGACCATTTTCCACATTTCTGAAGCATGACGTAATGGGGGGGTGTTATCTCTTTTGTCGAAAATCAGCCGTTTTTGCTTGAACATTAAATGCCTCCAAATGGTATTTAATTAACTTCCCGAGCCCCTGGAAGCATGAAAATCACTTTAAACATGCTAATTTTAGCTCTAACACTGATGATCCACCTACAAATGTGAACTGTTGTTCAAAAATAAAACATTTGAAAACGGACCATTTTCCACATTTCTGAAGCATGACGTAATGGGGGGGTGTTATCTCTTTTGTCGAAAATCAGCCGTTTTTGCTCTAACATTAAATGCCTCCAAATGGTATTTAATTAACTTCCCGAGCCCCTGGAAGCATGAAAATCACTTTAAACATGCTAATTTTAGCTCTAACACTGATGATCCACCTACAAATGTGAACTGACGTTCAAAAATAAAACATTTGAAAACGGACCATTTTCCACATTTCTGAAGCATGACGTAATGGGGGGGTGTTATCTCTTTTGTCGAAAATCAGCCGTTTTTGCTCAAACATTAAATGCCTACAAATGGTATTTAATTAACTTCCCGGGGTGAAGAAACCCTTTTTGAGAACTCAGAGTGAGTAAATTGGCCATTTTCATGCACTTTTAACCATTCCATAAATCTTGTGTTTTGGGCCCCTGGAAGCATGAAAATCACTTTAAACATGCTAATTTTAGCTCTAACACTGAGGATCCACCTACAAATGTGAACTGACGTTCAAAAATAAAACATTTGAAAACGGACCATTTTCCACATTTCTGAAGCATGACGTAATGGGGGGGTGTTATCTCTTTTGTCGAAAATCAGCCGTTTTTGCTCTAACATTAAATGCCTCCAAATGGTATTTAATTAACTTCCCGAGCCCCTGGAAGCATGAAAATCACTTTAAACATGCTAATTTTAGCTCTAACACTGATGATCCACCTACAAATGTGAACTGACGTTCAAAAATAAAACATTTGAAAACGGACCATTTTCCACATTTCTGAAGCATGACGTAATGGGGGGGTGTTATCTCTTTTGTCGAAAATCAGCCGTTTTTGCTCGAACATTAAATGCCTCCAAATGGTATTTAATTAACTTCCCGGGGTGAAGAAACCCTTTTTGAGAACTCAGAGTGAGTAAATTGGCCATTTTCATGCACTTTTAACCATTCCATAAATCTTGTGTTTTGGGCCCCTGGAAGCATGAAAATCACTTTAAACATGCTAATTTTAGCTCTAACACTGATGATCCACCTACAAATGTGAACTGACGTTCAAAAATAAAACATTTGAAAACGGACCATTTTCCACATTTCTGAAGCATGACGTAATGGGGGGGTGTTATCTCTTTTGTCGAAAATCAGCCGTTTTTGCTTGAACATTAAATGCCTCCAAATGGTATTTAATTAACTTCCCGAGCCCCTGGAAGCATGAAAATCACTTTAAACATGCTAATTTTAGCTCTAACACTGATGATCCACCTACAAATGTGAACTGTTGTTCAAAAATAAAACATTTGAAAACGGACCATTTTCCACATTTCTGAAGCATGACGTAATGGGGGGGTGTTATCTCTTTTGTCGAAAATCAGCCGTTTTTGCTCTAACATTAAATGCCTCCAAATGGTATTTAATTAACTTCCCGAGCCCCTGGAAGCATGAAAATCACTTTAAACATGCTAATTTTAGCTCTAACACTGATGATCCACCTACAAATGTGAACTGACGTTCAAAAATAAAACATTTGAAAACGGACCATTTTCCACATTTCTGAAGCATGACGTAATGGGGGGGTGTTATCTCTTTTGTCGAAAATCAGCCGTTTTTGCTCAAACATTAAATGCCTACAAATGGTATTTAATTAACTTCCCGGGGTGAAGAAACCCTTTTTGAGAACTCAGAGTGAGTAAATTGGCCATTTTCATGCACTTTTAACCATTCCATAAATCTTGTGTTTTGGGCCCCTGGAAGCATGAAAATCACTTTAAACATGCTAATTTTAGCTCTAACACTGAGGATCCACCTACAAATGTGAACTGACGTTCAAAAATAAAACATTTGAAAACGGACCATTTTCCACATTTCTGAAGCATGACGTAATGGGGGGGTGTTATCTCTTTTGTCGAAAATCAGCCGTTTTTGCTCGAACATTAAATGCCTCCAAATGGTATTTAATTAACTTCCCGGGGTGAAGAAACCCTTTTTGAGAACTCAGAGTGAGTAAATTGGCCATTTTCATGCACTTTTAACCATTCCATAAATCTTGTGTTTTGGGCCCCTGGAAGCATGAAAATCACTTTAAACATGCTAATTTTAGCTCTAACACTGATGATCCACCTACAAATGTGAACTGACGTTCAAAAATAAAACATTTGAAAACGGACCATTTTCCACATTTCTGAAGCATGACGTAATGGGGGGGGGTGTTATCTCTTTTGTCGAAAATCAGCCGTTTTTGCTCGAACATTAAATGCCTCCAAATGGTATTTAATTAACTTCCCGAGCCCCTGGAAGCATGAAAATCACTTTAAACATGCTAATTTTAGCTCTAACACTGATGATCCACCTACAAATGTGAACTGACGTTCAAAAATAAAACATTTGAAAACGGACCATTTTCCACATTTCTGAAGCATGACGTAATGGGGGGGTGTTATCTCTTTTGTCGAAAATCAGCCGTTTTTGCTCGAACATTAAATGCCTCCAAATGGTATTTAATTAACTTCCCGGGGTGAAGAAACCCTTTTTGAGAACTCAGAGTGAGTAAATTGGCCATTTTCATGCACTTTTAACCATTCCATAAATCTTGTGTTTTGGGCCCCTGGAAGCATGAAAATCACTTTAAACATGCTAATTTTAGCTCTAACACTGATGATCCACCTACAAATGTGAACTGACGTTCAAAAATAAAACATTTGAAAACGGACCATTTTCCACATTTCTGAAGCATGACGTAATGGGGGGGTGTTATCTCTTTTGTCGAAAATCAGCCGTTTTTGCTCGAACATTAAATGCCTCCAAATGGTATTTAATTAACTTCCCGAGCCCCTGGAAGCATGAAAATCACTTTAAACATGCTAATTTTAGCTCTAACACTGATGATCCACCTACAAATGTGAACTGACGTTCAAAAATAAAACATTTGAAAACGGACCATTTTCCACATTTCTGAAGCATGACGTAATGGGGGGGTGTTATCTCTTTTGTCGAAAATCAGCCGTTTTTGCTCTAACATTAAATGCCTCCAAATGGTATTTAATTAACTTCCCGAGCCCCTGGAAGCATGAAAATCACTTTAAACATGCTAATTTTAGCTCTAACACTGATGATCCACCTACAAATGTGAACTGACGTTCAAAAATAAAACATTTGAAAACAGACCATTTTCCACATTTCTGAAGCATGACGTAATGGGGGGGTGTTATCTCTTTTGTCGAAAATCAGCCGTTTTTGCTCAAACATTAAATGCCTCCAAATGGTATTTAATTAACTTCCCGGGGTGAAGAAACCCTTTTTGAGAACTCAGAGTGAGTAAATTGGCCATTTTCATGCACTTTTAACCATTCCATAAATCTTGTGTTTTGGGCCCCTGGAAGCATGAAAATCACTTTAAACATGCTAATTTTAGCTCTAACACTGATGATCCACCTACAAATGTGAACTGACGTTCAAAAATAAAACATTTGAAAACGGACCATTTTCCACATTTCTGAAGCATGACGTAATGGGGGGGGTGTTATCTCTTTTGTCGAAAATCAGCCGTTTTTGCTCGAACATTAAATGCCTCCAAATGGTATTTAATTAACTTCCCGGGGTGAAGAAACCCTTTTTGAGAACTCAGAGTGAGTAAATTGGCCATTTTCATGCACTTTTAACCATTCCATAAATCTTGTGTTTTGGGCCCCTGGAAGCATGAAAATCACTTTAAACATGCTAATTTTAGCTCTAACACTGATGATCCACCTACAAATGTGAACTGACGTTCAAAAATAAAACATTTGAAAACGGACCAGTTTCCACATTTCTGAAGCATGACGTAATGGGGGGGTGTTATCTCTTTTGTCGAAAATCAGCCGTTTTTGCTCGAACATTAAATGCCTCCAAATGGTATTTAATTAACTTCCCGAGCCCCTGGAAGCATGAAAATCACTTTAAACATGCTAATTTTAGCTCTAACACTGATGATCCACCTACAAATGTGAACTGACGTTCAAAAATAAAACATTTGAAAACGGACCATTTTCCACATTTCTGAAGCATGACGTAATGGGGGGGTGTTATCTCTTTTGTCGAAAATCAGCCGTTTTTGCTCGAACATTCAATGCCTCCAAATGGTATTTAATTAACTTCCCGGGGTGAAGAAACCCTTTTTGAGAACTCAGAGTGAGTAAATTGGCCATTTTCATGCACTTTTAACCATTCCATAAATCTTGTGTTTTGGGCCCCTGGAAGCATGAAAATCACTTTAAACATGCTAATTTTAGCTCTAACACTGAGGATCCACCTACAAATGTGAACTGACGTTCAAAAATAAAACATTTGAAAACGGACCATTTTCCACATTTCTGAAGCATGACGTAATGGGGGGGTGTTATCTCTTTTGTCGAAAATCAGCCGTTTTTGCTCGAACATTAAATGCCTCCAAATGGTATTTAATTAACTTCCCGGGGTGAAGAAACCCTTTTTGAGAACTCAGAGTGAGTAAATTGGCCATTTTCATGCACTTTTAACCATTCCATAAATCTTGTGTTTTGGGCCCCTGGAAGCATGAAAATCACTTTAAACATGCTAATTTTAGCTCTAACACTGATGATCCACCTACAAATGTGAACTGACGTTCAAAAATAAAACATTTGAAAACGGACCATTTTCCACATTTCTGAAGCATGACGTAATGGGGGGGGTGTTATCTCTTTTGTCGAAAATCAGCCGTTTTTGCTCGAACATTAAATGCCTCCAAATGGTATTTAATTAACTTCCCGAGCCCCTGGAAGCATGAAAATCACTTTAAACATGCTAATTTTAGCTCTAACACTGATGATCCACCTACAAATGTGAACTGACGTTCAAAAATAAAACATTTGAAAACGGACCATTTTCCACATTTCTGAAGCATGACGTAATGGGGGGGTGTTATCTCTTTTGTCGAAAATCAGCCGTTTTTGCTCGAACATTAAATGCCTCCAAATGGTATTTAATTAACTTCCCGGGGTGAAGAAACCCTTTTTGAGAACTCAGAGTGAGTAAATTGGCCATTTTCATGCACTTTTAACCATTCCATAAATCTTGTGTTTTGGGCCCCTGGAAGCATGAAAATCACTTTAAACATGCTAATTTTAGCTCTAACACTGATGATCCACCTACAAATGTGAACTGACGTTCAAAAATAAAACATTTGAAAACGGACCATTTTCCACATTTCTGAAGCATGACGTAATGGGGGGGTGTTATTTCTTTTGTCGAAAATCAGCCATTTTTGCTCGAACATTAAATGCCTCCAAATGGTATTTAATTAACTTCCCGAGCCCCTGGAAGCATGAAAATCACTTTAAACATGCTAATTTTAGCTCTAACACTGATGATCCACCTACAAATGTGAACTGACGTTCAAAAATAAAACATTTGAAAACGGACCATTTTCCACATTTCTGAAGCATGACGTAATGGGGGGGTGTTATCTCTTTTGTCGAAAATCAGCCGTTTTTGCTCGAACATTAAATGCCTCCAAATGGTATTTAATTAACTTCCCGAGCCCCTGGAAGCATGAAAATCACTTTAAACATGCTAATTTTAGCTCTAACACTGATGATCCACCTACAAATGTGAACTGACGTTCAAAAATAAAACATTTGAAAACGGACCATTTTCCACATTTCTGAAGCATGACGTAATGGGGGGGTGTTATCTCTTTTGTCGAAAATCAGCCGTTTTTGCTCGAACATTAAATGCCTCCAAATGGTATTTAATTAACTTCCCGGGGTGAAGAAACCCTTTTTGAGAGCTCAGAGTGAGTAAATTGGCCATTTTCATGCACTTTTAACCATTCCATAAATCTTTTGTTTTGGGCCCCTGGAAGCATGAAAATCACTTTAAACATGCTAATTTTAGCTCTAACACTGATGATCCACCTACAAATGTGAACTGACGTTCAAAAATAAAACATTTGAAAACGGACCATTTTCCACATTTCTGAAGCATGACGTAATGGGGGGGTGTTATCTCTTTTGTCGAAAATCAGCTGTTTTTGCTCGAACATTAAATGCCTCCAAATGGTATTTAATTAACTTCCCGGGGTGAAGAAACCCTTTTTGAGAACTCAGAGTGAGTAAATTGGCCATTTTCATGCACTTTTAACCAATCCATAAATCTTGTGTTTTGGGCCCCTGGAAGCATGAAAATCACTTTAAACATGCTAATTTTAGCTCTAACACTGATGATCCACCTACAAATGTGAACTGACGTTCAAAAATAAAACATTTGAAAACGGACCATTTTCCACATTTCTGAAGCATGACGTAATGGGGGGGTGTTATCTCTTTTGTCGAAAATCAGCCGTTTTTGCTCTAACATTAAATGCCTCCAAATGGTATTTAATTAACTTCCCGAGCCCCTGGAAGCATGAAAATCACTTTAAACATGCTAATTTTAGCTCTAACACTGATGATCCACCTACAAATGTGAACTGACGTTCAAAAATAAAACATTTGAAAACGGACCATTTTCCACATTTCTGAAGCATGACGTAATGGGGGGGTGTTATCTCTTTTGTCGAAAATCAGCCGTTTTTGCTTGAACATTAAATGCCTCCAAATGGTATTTAATTAACTTCCCGAGCCCCTGGAAGCATGAAAATCACTTTAAACATGCTAATTTTAGCTCTAACACTGATGATCCACCTACAAATGTGAACTGACGTTCAAAAATAAAACATTTGAAAACGGACCATTTTCCACATTTCTGAAGCATGACGTAATGGGGGGGTGTTATCTCTTTTGTCGAAAATCAGCCGTTTTTGCTTGAACATTAAATGCCTCCAAATGGTATTTAATTAACTTCCCGAGCCCCTGGAAGCATGAAAATCACTTTAAACATGCTAATTTTAGCTCTAACACTGATGATCCACCTACAAATGTGAACTGACGTTCAAAAATAAAACATTTGAAAACGGACCATTTTCCACATTTCTGAAGCATGACGTAATGGGGGGGGTGTTATCTCTTTTGTCGAAAATCAGCCGTTTTTGCTCTAACATTAAATGCCTCCAAATGGTATTTAATTAACTTCCCGAGCCCCTGGAAGCATGAAAATCACTTTAAACATGCTAATTTTAGCTCTAACACTGATGATCCACCTACAAATGTGAACTGACGTTCAAAAATAAAACATTTGAAAACTGACCATTTTCCACATTTCTGAAGCATGACGTAATGGGGGGGTGTTATCTCTTTTGTCGAAAATCAGCCGTTTTTGCTCTAACATTAAATGCCTCCAAATGGTATTTAATTAACTTCCCGAGCCCCTGGAAGCATGAAAATCACTTTAAACATGCTAATTTTAGCTCTAACACTGATGATCCACCTACAAATGTGAACTGACGTTCAAAAATAAAACATTTGAAAACGGACCATTTTCCACATTTCTGAAGCATGACGTAATGGGGGGGTGTTATCTCTTTTGTCGAAAATCAGCCGTTTTTGCTCGAACATTAAATGCCTCCAAATGGTATTTAATTAACTTCCCGGGGTGAAGAAACCCTTTTTGAGAACTCAGAGTGAGTAAATTGGCCATTTTCATGCACTTTTAACCATTCCATAAATCTTGTGTTTTGGGCCCCTGGAAGCATGAAAATCACTTTAAACATGCTAATTTTAGCTCTAACACTGATGATCCACCTACAAATGTGAACTGACGTTCAAAAATAAAACATTTGAAAACGGACCATTTTCCACATTTCTGAAGCATGACGTAATGGGGGGGTGTTATCTCTTTTGTCGAAAATCAGCCGTTTTTGCTCGAACATTAAATGCCTCCAAATGGTATTTAATTAACTTCCCGAGCCCCTGGAAGCATGAAAATCACTTTAAACATGCTAATTTTAGCTCTAACACTGATGATCCACCTACAAATGTGAACTGACGTTCAAAAATAAAACATTTGAAAACGGACCATTTTCCACATTTCTGAAGCATGACGTAATGGGGGGGTGTTATCTCTTTTGTCGAAAATCAGCCGTTTTTGCTCGAACATTAAATGCCTCCAAATGGTATTTAATTAACTTCCCGGGGTGAAGAAACCCTTTTTGAGAACTCAGAGTGAGTAAATTGGCCATTTTCATGCACTTTTAACCATTCCATAAATCTTGTGTTTTGGGCCCCTGGAAGCATGAAAATCACTTTAAACATGCTAATTTTAGCTCTAACACTGATGATCCACCTACAAATGTGAACTGACGTTCAAAAATAAAACATTTGAAAACGGACCATTTTCCACATTTCTGAAGCATGACGTAATGGGGAGGGTGTTATCTCTTTTGTCGAAAATCAGCCGTTTTTGCTCGAACATCTAATGCCTCCAAATGGTATTTAATTAACTTCCCGAGCCCCTGGAAGCATGAAAATCACTTTAAACATGCTAATTTTAGCTCTAACACTGATGATCCACCTACAAATGTGAACTGACGTTCAAAAATAAAACATTTGAAAACGGACCATTTTCCACATTTCTGAAGCATGACGTAATGGGGGGGTGTTATCTCTTTTGTCGAAAATCAGCCGTTTTTGCTCGAACATTAAATGCCTCCAAATGGTATTTAATTAACTTCCCGGGGTGAAGAAACCCTTTTTGAGAACTCAGAGTGAGTAAATTGGCCATTTTCATGCACTTTTAACCATTCCATAAATCTTGTGTTTTGGGCCCCTGGAAGCATGAAAATCACTTTAAACATGCTAATTTTAGCTCTAACACTGATGATCCACCTACAAATGTGAACTGACGTTCAAAAATAAAACATTTGAAAACGGACCATTTTCCACATTTCTGAAGCATGACGTAATGGGGGGGTGTTATCTCTTTTGTCGAAAATCAGCCGTTTTTGCTCGAACATTAAATGCCTCCAAATGGTATTTAATTAACTTCCCGAGCCCCTGGAAGCATGAAAATCACTTTAAACATGCTAATTTTAGCTCTAACACTGATGATCCACCTACAAATGTGAACTGACGTTCAAAAATAAAACATTTGAAAACGGACCATTTTCCACATTTCTGAAGCATGACGTAATGGGGGGGTGTTATCTCTTTTGTCGAAAATCAGCCGTTTTTGCTCGAACATTAAATGCCTCCAAATGGTATTTAATTAACTTCCCGAGCCCCTGGAAGCATGAAAATCACTTTAAACATGCTAATTTTAGCTCTAACACTGATGATCCACCTACAAATGTGAACTGACGTTCAAAAATAAAACATTTGAAAACGGACCATTTTCCACATTTCTGAAGCATGACGTAATGGGGGGGTGTTATCTCTTTTGTCGAAAATCAGCCGTTTTTGCTCGAACATTAAATGCCTCCAAATGGTATTTAATTAACTTCCCGGGGTGAAGAAACCCTTTTTGAGAACTCAGAGTGAGTAAATTGGCCATTTTCATGCACTTTTAACCATTCCATAAATCTTGTGTTTTGGGCCCCTGGAAGCATGAAAATCACTTTAAACATGCTAATTTTAGCTCTAACACTGAGGATCCACCTACAAATGTGAACTGACGTTCAAAAATAAAACATTTGAAAACGGACCATTTTCCACATTTCTGAAGCATGACGTAATGGGGGGGTGTTATCTCTTTTGTCGAAAATCAGCCGTTTTTGCTCGAACATTAAATGCCTCCAAATGGTATTTAATTAACTTCCCGGGGTGAAGAAACCCTTTTTGAGAACTCAGAGTGAGTAAATTGGCCATTTTCATGCACTTTTAACCATTCCATAAATCTTGTGTTTTGGGCCCCTGGAAGCATGAAAATCACTTTAAACATGCTAATTTTAGCTCTAACACTGATGATCCACCTACAAATGTGAACTGACGTTCAAAAATAAAACATTTGAAAACGGACCATTTTCCACATTTCTGAAGCATGACGTAATGGGGGGGGGGTGTTATCTCTTTTGTCGAAAATCAGCCGTTTTTGCTCGAACATTAAATGCCTCCAAATGGTATTTAATTAACTTCCCGAGCCCCTGGAAGCATGAAAATCACTTTAAACATGCTAATTTTAGCTCTAACACTGATGATCCACCTACAAATGTGAACTGACGTTCAAAAATAAAACATTTGAAAACGGACCATTTTCCACATTTCTGAAGCATGACGTAATGGGGGGGTGTTATCTCTTTTGTCGAAAATCAGCCGTTTTTGCTCGAACATTAAATGCCTCCAAATGGTATTTAATTAACTTCCCGGGGTGAAGAAACCCTTTTTGAGAACTCAGAGTGAGTAAATTGGCCATTTTCATGCACTTTTAACCATTCCATAAATCTTGTGTTTTGGGCCCCTGGAAGCATGAAAATCACTTTAAACATGCTAATTTTAGCTCTAACACTGATGATCCACCTACAAATGTGAACTGACGTTCAAAAATAAAACATTTGAAAACGGACCATTTTCCACATTTCTGAAGCATGACGTAATGGGGGGGTGTTATCTCTTTTCTCGAAAATCAGCCGTTTTTGCTCGAACATTAAATGCCTCCAAATGGTATTTAATTAACTTCCCGGGGTGAAGAAACCCTTTTTGAGAACTCAGAGTGAGTAAATTGGCCATTTTCATGCACTTTTAACCATTCCATAAATCTTGTGTTTTGGGCCCCTGGAAGCATGAAAATCACTTTAAACATGCTAATTTTAGCTCTAACACTGATGATCCACCTACAAATGTGAACTGACGTTCAAAAATAAAACATTTGAAAACGGACCATTTTCCACATTTCTGAAGCATGACGTAATGGGGGGGTGTTATCTCTTTTGTCGAAAATTAGCCGTTTTTGCTCGAACATTAAATGCCTCCAAATGGTATTTAATTAACTTCCCGGGGTGAAGAAACCCTTTTTGAGAACTCAGAGTGAGTAAATTGGCCATTTTCATGCACTTTTAACCATTCCATAAATCTTGTGTTTTGGGCCCCTGGAAGCATGAAAATCACTTTAAACATGCTAATTTTAGCTCTAACACTGACGATCCACCTACAAATGTGAACTGACGTTCAAAAATAAAACATTTGAAAACGGACCAGTTTCCACATTTCTGAAGCATGACGTAATGGGGGGGTGTTATCTCTTTTGTCGAAAATCAGCCGTTTTTGCTCGAACATTAAATGCCTCCAAATGGTATTTAATTAACTTCCCGAGCCCCTGGAAGCATGAAAATCACTTTAAACATGCTAATTTTAGCTCTAACACTGATGATCCACCTACAAATGTGAACTGACGTTCAAAAATAAAACATTTGAAAACGGACCATTTTCCACATTTCTGAAGCATGACGTAATGGGGGGGTGTTATCTCTTTTCTCGAAAATCAGCCGTTTTTGCTCGAACATTAAATGCCTCCAAATGGTATTTAATTAACTTCCCGAGCCCCTGGAAGCATGAAAATCACTTTAAACATGCTAATTTTAGCTCTAACACTGATGATCCACCTACAAATGTGAACTGACGTTCAAAAATAAAACATTTGAAAACGGACCATTTTCCACATTTCTGAAGCATGACGTAATGGGGGGGTGTTATCTCTTTTGTCGAAAATCAGCCGTTTTTGCTCGAACATTAAATGCCTCCAAATGGTATTTAATTAACTTCCCGAGCCCCTGGAAGCATGAAAATCACTTTAAACATGCTAATTTTAGCTCTAACACTGATGATCCACCTACAAATGTGAACTGACGTTCAAAAATAAAACATTTGAAAACGGACCATTTTCCACATTTCTGAAGCATGACGTAATGGGGGGGTGTTATCTCTTTTGTCGAAAATCAGCCGTTTTTGCTCGAACATTAAATGCCTCCAAATGGTATAAAATTAACTTCCCGAGCCCCTGGAAGCATGAAAATCACTTTAAACATGCTAATTTTAGCTCTAACACTGATGATCCACCTACAAATGTGAACTGACGTTCAAAAATAAAACATTTGAAAACGGACCATTTTCCACATTTCTGAAGCATGACGTAATGGGGGGGTGTTATCTCTTTTGTCGAAAATCAGCCGTTTTTGCTCGAACATTAAATGCCTCCAAATGGTATTTAATTAACTTCCCGGGGTGAAGAAACCCTTTTTGAGAACTCAGAGTGAGTAAATTGGCCATTTTCATGCACTTTTAACCATTCCATAAATCTTGTGTTTTGGGCCCCTGGAAGCATGAAAATCACTTTAAAGATGCTAATTTTAGCTCTAACACTGAGGATCCACCTACAAATGTGAACTGACGTTCAAAAATAAAACATTTGAAAACGGACCATTTTCCACATTTCTGAAGCATGACGTAATGGGGGGGTGTTATCTCTTTTGTCGAAAATCAGCCGTTTTTGCTCGAACATTAAATGCCTCCAAATGGTATTTAATTAACTTCCCGGGGTGAAGAAACCCTTTTTGAGAACTCAGAGTGAGTAAATTGGCCATTTTCATGCACTTTTAACCATTCCATAAATCTTGTGTTTTGGGCCCCTGGAAGCATGAAAATCACTTTAAACATGCTAATTTTAGCTCTAACACTGATGATCCACCTACAAATGTGAACTGACGTTCAAAAATAAAACATTTGAAAACGGACCATTTTCCACATTTCTGAAGCATGACGTAATGGGGGGGTGTTATCTCTTTTGTCGAAAATCAGCCGTTTTTGCTCGAACATTAAATGCCTCCAAATGGTATTTAATTAACTTCCCGAGCCCCTGGAAGCATGAAAATCACTTTAAACATGCTAATTTTAGCTCTAACACTGATGATCCACCTACAAATGTGAACTGACGTTCAAAAATAAAACATTTGAAAACGGACCATTTTCCACATTTCTGAAGCATGACGTAATGGGGGGGTGTTATCTCTTTTCTCGAAAATCAGCCGTTTTTGCTCGAACATTAAATGCCTCCAAATGGTATTTAATTAACTTCCCGAGCCCCTGGAAGCATGAAAATCACTTTAAACATGCTAATTTTAGCTCTAACACTGATGATCCACCTACAAATGTGAACTGACGTTCAAAAATAAAACATTTGAAAACGGACCATTTTCCACATTTCTGAAGCATGACGTAATGGGGGGGTGTTATCTCTTTTGTCGAAAATCAGCCGTTTTTGCTCGAACATTAAATGCCTCCAAATGGTATTTAATTAACTTCCCGAGCCCCTGGAAGCATGAAAATCACTTTAAACATGCTAATTTTAGCTCTAACACTGATGATCCACCTACAAATGTGAACTGACGTTCAAAAATAAAACATTTGAAAACGGACCATTTTCCACATTTCTGAAGCATGACGTAATGGGGGGGTGTTATCTCTTTTGTCGAAAATCAGCCGTTTTTGCTCGAACATTAAATGCCTCCAAATGGTATTTAATTAACTTCCCGAGCCCCTGGAAGCATGAAAATCACTTTAAACATGCTAATTTTAGCTCTAACACTGATGATCCACCTACAAATGTGAACTGACGTTCAAAAATAAAACATTTGAAAACGGACCATTTTCCACATTTCTGAAGCATGACGTAATGGGGGGGTGTTATCTCTTTTGTCGAAAATCAGCCGTTTTTGCTCGAACATTAAATGCCTCCAAATGGTATTTAATTAACTTCCCGGGGTGAAGAAACCCTTTTTGAGAACTCAGAGTGAGTAAATTGGCCATTTTCATGCACTTTTAACCATTCCATAAATCTTGTGTTTTGGGCCCCTGGAAGCATGAAAATCACTTTAAAGATGCTAATTTTAGCTCTAACACTGAGGATCCACCTACAAATGTGAACTGACGTTCAAAAATAAAACATTTGAAAACGGACCATTTTCCACATTTCTGAAGCATGACGTAATGGGGGGGTGTTATCTCTTTTGTCGAAAATCAGCCGTTTTTGCTCGAACATTAAATGCCTCCAAATGGTATTTAATTAACTTCCCGGGGTGAAGAAACCCTTTTTGAGAACTCAGAGTGAGTAAATTGGCCATTTTCATGCACTTTTAACCATTCCATAAATCTTGTGTTTTGGGCCCCTGGAAGCATGAAAATCACTTTAAACATGCTAATTTTAGCTCTAACACTGATGATCCACCTACAAATGTGAACTGACGTTCAAAAATAAAACATTTGAAAACGGACCATTTTCCACATTTCTGAAGCATGACGTAATGGGGGGGTGTTATCTCTTTTGTCGAAAATCAGCCGTTTTTGCTCGAACATTAAATGCCTCCAAATGGTATTTAATTAACTTCCCGAGCCCCTGGAAGCATGAAAATCACTTTAAACATGCTAATTTTAGCTCTAACACTGATGATCCACCTACAAATGTGAACTGACGTTCAAAAATAAAACATTTGAAAACGGACCATTTTCCACATTTCTGAAGCATGACGTAATGGGGGGGTGTTATCTCTTTTGTCGAAAATCAGCCGTTTTTGCTCGAACATTAAATGCCTCCAAATGGTATTTAATTAACTTCCCGGGGTGAAGAAACCCTTTTTGAGAACTCAGAGTGAGTAAATTGGCCATTTTCATGCACTTTTAACCATTCCATAAATCTTGTGTTTTGGGCCCCTGGAAGCATGAAAATCACTTTAAACATGCTAATTTTAGCTCTAACACTGATGATCCACCTACAAATGTGAACTGACGTTCAAAAATAAAACATTTGAAAACGGACCATTTTCCACATTTCTGAAGCATGACGTAATGGGGGGGTGTTATCTCTTTTGTCGAAAATCAGCCGTTTTTGCTCGAACATTAAATGCCTCCAAATGGTATTTAATTAACTTCCCGAGCCCCTGGAAGCATGAAAATCACTTTAAACATGCTAATTTTAGCTCTAACACTGATGATCCACCTACAAATGTGAACTGACGTTCAAAAATAAAACATTTGAAAACGGACCATTTTCCACATTTCTGAAGCATGACGTAATGGGGGGGTGTTATCTCTTTTGTCGAAAATCAGCCGTTTTTGCTCGAACATTAAATGCCTCCAAATGGTATTTAATTAACTTCCCGAGACCCTGGAAGCATGAAAATCACTTTAAACATGCTAATTTTAGCTCTAACACTGATGATCCACCTACAAATGTGAACTGACGTTCAAAAATAAAACATTTGAAAACGGACCATTTTCCACATTTCTGAAGCATGACGTAATGGGGGGGTGTTATCTCTTTTGTCGAAAATCAGCCGTTTTTGCTCGAACATTAAATGCCTCCAAATGGTATTTAATTAACTTCCCGGGGTGAAGAAACCCTTTTTGAGAACTCAGAGTGAGTAAATTGGCCATTTTCATGCACTTTTAACCATTCCATAAATCTTGTGTTTTGGGCCCCTGGAAGCATGAAAATCACTTTAAACATGCTAATTTTAGCTCTAACACTGATGATCCACCTACAAATGTGAACTGACGTTCAAAAATAAAACATTTGAAAACGGACCATTTTCCACATTTCTGAAGCATGACGTAATGGGGGGGTGTTATCTCTTTTGTCGAAAATCAGCCGTTTTTGCTCGAACATTAAATGCCTCCAAATGGTATTTAATTAACTTCCCGGGGTGAAGAAACCCTTTTTGAGAACTCAGAGTGAGTAAATTGGCCATTTTCATGCACTTTTAACCATTCCATAAATCTTGTGTTTTGGGCCCCTGGAAGCATGAAAATCACTTTAAACATGCTAATTTTAGCTCTAACACTGATGATCCACCTACAAATGTGAACTGACGTTCAAAAATAAAACATTTGAAAACGGACCATTTTCCACATTTCTGAAGCATGACGTAATGGGGGGGTGTTATCTCTTTTGTCGAAAATCAGCCGTTTTTGCTCGAACATTAAATGCCTCCAAATGGTATTTAATTAACTTCCCGAGCCCCTGGAAGCATGAAAATCACTTTAAACATGCTAATTTTAGCTCTAACACTGATGATCCACCTACAAATGTGAACTGACGTTCAAAAATAAAACATTTGAAAACGGACCATTTTCCACATTTCTGAAGCATGACGTAATGGGGGGGTGTTATCTCTTTTCTCGAAAATCAGCCGTTTTTGCTCGAACATTAAATGCCTCCAAATGGTATTTAATTAACTTCCCGAGCCCCTGGAAGCATGAAAATCACTTTAAACATGCTAATTTTAGCTCTAACACTGATGATCCACCTACAAATGTGAACTGACGTTCAAAAATAAAACATTTGAAAACAGACCATTTTCCACATTTCTGAAGCATGACGTAATGGGGGGGTGTTATCTCTTTTGTCGAAAATCAGCCGTTTTTGCTCGAACATTAAATGCCTCCAAATGGTATTTAATTAACTTCCCGAGCCCCTGGAAGCATGAAAATCACTTTAAACATGCTAATTTTAGCTCTAACACTAATGATCCACCTACAAATGTGAACTGACGTTCAAAAATAAAACATTTGAAAACGGACCATTTTCCACATTTCTGAAGCATGACGTAATGGGGGGGTGTTATCTCTTTTGTCGAAAATCAGCCGTTTTTGCTCGAACATTAAATGCCTCCAAATGGTATTTAATTAACTTCCCGAGCCCCTGGAAGCATGAAAATCACTTTAAACATGCTAATTTTAGCTCTAACACTGATGATCCACCTACAAATGTGAACTGACGTTCAAAAATAAAACATTTGAAAACGGACCATTTTCCACATTTCTGAAGCATGACGTAATGGGGGGGTGTTATCTCTTTTGTCGAAAATCAGCCGTTTTTGCTCGAACATTAAATGCCTCCAAATGGTATTTAATTAACTTCCCGGGGTGAAGAAACCCTTTTTGAGAACTCAGAGTGAGTAAATTGGCCATTTTCATGCACTTTTAACCATTCCATAAATCTTGTGTTTTGGGCCCCTGGGAGCATGAAAATCACTTTAAACATGCTAATTTTAGCTCTAACACTGATGATCCACCTACAAATGTGAACTGACGTTCAAAAATAAAACATTTGAAAACGGACCATTTTCCACATTTCTGAAGCATGACGTAATGGGGGGGTGTTATCTCTTTTGTCGAAAATCAGCCGTTTTTGCTCGAACATTAAATGCCTCCAAATGGTATTTAATTAACTTCCCGGGGTGAAGAAACCCTTTTTGAGAACTCAGAGTGAGTAAATTGGCCATTTTCATGCACTTTTAACCATTCCATAAATCTTGTGTTTTGGGCCCCTGGAAGCATGAAAATCACTTTAAACATGCTAATTTTAGCTCTAACACTGATGATCCACCTACAAATGTGAACTGACGTTCAAAAATAAAACATTTGAAAACGGACCATTTTCCACATTTCTGAAGCATGACGTAATGGGGGGGTGTTATCTCTTTTGTCGAAAATCAGCCGTTTTTGCTCGAACATTAAATGCCTCCAAATGGTATTTAATTAACTTCCCGAGCCCCTGGAAGCATGAAAATCACTTTAAACATGCTAATTTTAGCTCTAACACTGATGATCCACCTACAAATGTGAACTGACGTTCAAAAATAAAACATTTGAAAACGGACCATTTTCCACATTTCTGAAGCATGACGTAATGGGGGGGTGTTATCTCTTTTGTCGAAAATCAGCCGTTTTTGCTCGAACATTAAATGCCTCCAAATGGTATTTAATTAACTTCCCGGGGTGAAGAAACCCTTTTTGAGAACTCAGAGTGAGTAAATTGGCCATTTTCATGCACTTTTAACCATTCCATAAATCTTGTGTTTTGGGCCCCTGGAAGCATGAAAATCACTTTAAACATGCTAATTTTAGCTCTAACACTGATGATCCACCTACAAATGTGAACTGACGTTCAAAAATAAAACATTTGAAAACGGACCATTTTCCACATTTCTGAAGCATGACGTAATGGGGGGGTGTTATCTCTTTTGTCGAAAATCAGCCGTTTTTGCTCGAACATTAAATGCCTCCAAATGGTATTTAATTAACTTCCCGAGCCCCTGGAAGCATGAAAATCACTTTAAACATGCTAATTTTAGCTCTAACACTGATGATCCACCTACAAATGTGAACTGACGTTCAAAAATAAAACATTTGAAAACGGACCATTTTCCACATTTCTGAAGCATGACGTAATGGGGGGGTGTTATCTCTTTTGTCGAAAATCAGCCGTTTTTGCTCGAACATTAAATGCCTCCAAATGGTATTTAATTAACTTCCCGAGCCCCTGGAAGCATGAAAATCACTTTAAACATGCTAATTTTAGCTCTAACACTGATGATCCACCTACAAATGTGAACTGACGTTCAAAAATAAAACATTTGAAAACGGACCATTTTCCACATTTCTGAAGCATGACGTAATGGGGGGGTGTTATCTCTTTTGTCGAAAATCAGCCGTTTTTTCTCGAACATTAAATGCCTCCAAATGGTATTTAATTAACTTCCCGGGGTGAAGAAACCCTTTTTGAGAACTCAGAGTGAGTAAATTGGCCATTTTCATGCACTTTTAACCATTCCATAAATCTTGTGTTTTGGGCCCCTGGAAGCATGAAAATCACTTTAAACATGCTAATTTTAGCTCTAACACTGATGATCCACCTACAAATGTGAACTGACGTTCAAAAATAAAACATTTGAAAACGGACCATTTTCCACATTTCTGAAGCATGACGTAATGGGGGGGTGTTATCTCTTTTGTCGAAAATCAGCCGTTTTTGCTCGAACATTAAATGCCTCCAAATGGTATTTAATTAACTTCCCGGGGTGAAGAAACCCTTTTTGAGAACTCAGAGTGAGTAAATTGGCCATTTTCATGCACTTTTAACCATTCCATAAATCTTGTGTTTTGGGCCCCTGGAAGCATGAAAATCACTTTAAACATGCTAATTTTAGCTCTAACACTGATGATCCACCTACAAATGTGAACTGACGTTCAAAAATAAAACATTTGAAAACGGACCATTTTCCACATTTCTGAAGCATGACGTAATGGGGGGGTGTTATCTCTTTTGTCGAAAATCAGCCGTTTTTGCTCGAACATTAAATGCCTCCAAATGGTATTTAATTAACTTCCCGAGCCCCTGGAAGCATGAAAATCACTTTAAACATGCTAATTTTAGCTCTAACACTGATGATCCACCTACAAATGTGAACTGACGTTCAAAAATAAAACATTTGAAAACGGACCATTTTCCACATTTCTGAAGCATGACGTAATGGGGGGGTGTTATCTCTTTTCTCGAAAATCAGCCGTTTTTGCTCGAACATTAAATGCCTCCAAATGGTATTTAATTAACTTCCCGAGCCCCTGGAAGCATGAAAATCACTTTAAACATGCTAATTTTAGCTCTAACACTGATGATCCACCTACAAATGTGAACTGACGTTCAAAAATAAAACATTTGAAAACAGACCATTTTCCACATTTCTGAAGCATGACGTAATGGGGGGGTGTTATCTCTTTTGTCGAAAATCAGCCGTTTTTGCTCGAACATTAAATGCCTCCAAATGGTATTTAATTAACTTCCCGAGCCCCTGGAAGCATGAAAATCACTTTAAACATGCTAATTTTAGCTCTAACACTGATGATCCACCTACAAATGTGAACTGACGTTCAAAAATAAAACATTTGAAAACGGACCATTTTCCACATTTCTGAAGCATGACGTAATGGGGGGGTGTTATCTCTTTTGTCGAAAATCAGCCGTTTTTGCTCGAACATTAAATGCCTCCAAATGGTATTTAATTAACTTCCCGAGCCCCTGGAAGCATGAAAATCACTTTAAACATGCTAATTTTAGCTCTAACACTGATGATCCACCTACAAATGTGAACTGACGTTCAAAAATAAAACATTTGAAAACGGACCATTTTCCACATTTCTGAAGCATGACGTAATGGGGGGGTGTTATCTCTTTTGTCGAAAATCAGCCGTTTTTGCTCGAACATTAAATGCCTCCAAATGGTATTTAATTAACTTCCCGGGGTGAAGAAACCCTTTTTGAGAACTCAGAGTGAGTAAATTGGCCATTTTCATGCACTTTTAACCATTCCATAAATCTTGTGTTTTGGGCCCCTGGGAGCATGAAAATCACTTTAAACATGCTAATTTTAGCTCTAACACTGATGATCCACCTACAAATGTGAACTGACGTTCAAAAATAAAACATTTGAAAACTGACCATTTTCCACATTTCTGAAGCATGACGTAATGGGGGGGTGTTATCTCTTTTGTCGAAAATCAGCCGTTTTTGCTCGAACATTAAATGCCTCCAAATGGTATTTAATTAACTTCCCGGGGTGAAGAAACCCTTTTTGAGAACTCAGAGTGAGTAAATTGGCCATTTTCATGCACTTTTAACCATTCCATAAATCTTGTGTTTTGGGCCCCTGGAAGCATGAAAATCACTTTAAACATGCTAATTTTAGCTCTAACACTGATGATCCACCTACAAATGTGAACTGACGTTCAAAAATAAAACATTTGAAAACGGACCATTTTCCACATTTCTGAAGCATGACGTAATGGGGGGGTGTTATCTCTTTTGTCGAAAATCAGCCGTTTTTGCTCGAACATTAAATGCCTCCAAATGGTATTTAATTAACTTCCCGGGGTGAAGAAACCCTTTTTGAGAACTCAGAGTGAGTAAATTGGCCATTTTCATGCACTTTTAACCATTCCATAAATCTTGTGTTTTGGGCCCCTGGAAGCATGAAAATCACTTTAAACATGCTAATTTTAGCTCTAACACTGATGATCCACCTACAAATGTGAACTGACGTTCAAAAATAAAACATTTGAAAACGGACCATTTTCCACATTTCTGAAGCATGACGTAATGGGGGGGTGTTATCTCTTTTGTCGAAAATCAGCCGTTTTTGCTCGAACATTAAATGCCTCCAAATGGTATTTAATTAACTTCCCGGGGTGAAGAAACCCTTTTTGAGAACTCAGAGTGAGTAAATTGGCCATTTTCATGCACTTTTAACCATTCCATAAATCTTGTGTTTTGGGCCCCTGGAAGCATGAAAATCACTTTAAACATGCTAATTTTAGCTCTAACACTGATGATCCACCTACAAATGTGAACTGACGTTCAAAAATAAAACATTTGAAAACGGACCATTTTCCACATTTCTGAAGCATGACGTAATGGGGGGGTGTTATCTCTTTTGTCGAAAATCAGCCGTTTTTGCTCGAACATTAAATGCCTCCAAATGGTATTTAATTAACTTCCCGAGCCCCTGGAAGCATGAAAATCACTTTAAACATGCTAATTTTAGCTCTAACACTGATGATCCACCTACAAATGTGAACTGACGTTCAAAAATAAAACATTTGAAAACGGACCATTTTCCACATTTCTGAAGCATGACGTAATGGGGGGGTGTTATCTCTTTTGTCGAAAATCAGCCGTTTTTGCTCGAACATTAAATGCCTCCAAATGGTATTTAATTAACTTCCCGGGGTGAAGAAACCCTTTTTGAGAACTCAGAGTGAGTAAATTGGCCATTTTCATGCACTTTTAACCATTCCATAAATCTTGTGTTTTGGGCCCCTGGAAGCATGAAAATCACTTTAAACATGCTAATTTTAGCTCTAACACTGATGATCCACCTACAAATGTGAACTGACGTTCAAAAATAAAACATTTGAAAACGGACCATTTTCCACATTTCTGAAGCATGACGTAATGGGGGGGTGTTATCTCTTTTGTCGAAAATCAGCCGTTTTTGCTCGAACATTAAATGCCTCCAAATGGTATTTAATTAACTTCCCGAGCCCCTGGAAGCATGAAAATCACTTTAAACATGCTAATTTTAGCTCTAACACTGATGATCCACCTACAAATGTGAACTGACTTTCAAAAATAAAACATTTGAAAACGGACCATTTTCCACATTTCTGAAGCATGACGTAATGGGGGGGGTGTTATCTCTTTTGTCGAAAATCAGCCGTTTTTGCTCGAACATTAAATGCCTCCAAATGGTATTTAATTAACTTCCCGAGCCCCTGGAAGCATGAAAATCACTTTAAACATGCTAATTTTAGCTCTAACACTGATGATCCACCTACAAATGTGAACTGACGTTCAAAAATAAAACATTTGAAAACGGACCATTTTCCACATTTCTGAAGCATGACGTAATGGGGGGGTGTTATCTCTTTTGTCGAAAATCAGCCGTTTTTGCTCGAACATTAAATGCCTCCAAATGGTATTTAATTAACTTCCCGAGCCCCTGGAAGCCTGAAAATCACTTTAAACATGCTAATTTTAGCTCTAACACTGATGATCCACCTACAAATGTGAACTGACGTTCAAAAATAAAACATTTGAAAACGGACCATTTTCCACATTTCTGAAGCATGACGTAATGGGGGGGTGTTATCTCTTTTGTCGAAAATCAGCCGTTTTTGCTCGAACATTAAATGCCTCCAAATGGTATTTAATTAACTTCCCGGGGTGAAGAAACCCTTTTTGAGAACTCAGAGTGAGTAAATTGGCCATTTTCATGCACTTTTAACCATTCCATAAATCTTGTGTTTTGGGCCCCTGGAAGCATGAAAATCACTTTAAACATGCTAATTTTAGCTCTAACACTGATGATCCACCTACAAATGTGAACTGACGTTCAAAAATAAAACATTTGAAAACGGACCATTTTCCACATTTCTGAAGCATGACGTAATGGGGGGGTGTTATCTCTTTTGTCGAAAATCAGCCGTTTTTGCTCGAACATTAAATGCCTCCAAATGGTATTTAATTAACTTCCCGAGCCCCTGGAAGCATGAAAATCACTTTAAACATGCTAATTTTAGCTCTAACACTGATGATCCACCTACAAATGTGAACTGACTTTCAAAAATAAAACATTTGAAAACGGACCATTTTCCACATTTCTGAAGCATGACGTAATGGGGGGGGTGTTATCTCTTTTGTCGAAAATCAGCCGTTTTTGCTCGAACATTAAATGCCTCCAAATGGTATTTAATTAACTTCCCGAGCCCCTGGAAGCATGAAAATCACTTTAAACATGCTAATTTTAGCTCTAACACTGATGATCCACCTACAAATGTGAACTGACGTTCAAAAATAAAACATTTGAAAACGGACCATTTTCCACATTTCTGAAGCATGACGTAATGGGGGGGTGTTATCTCTTTTGTCGAAAATCAGCCGTTTTTGCTCGAACATTAAATGCCTCCAAATGGTATTTAATTAACTTCCCGAGCCCCTGGAAGCCTGAAAATCACTTTAAACATGCTAATTTTAGCTCTAACACTGATGATCCACCTACAAATGTGAACTGACGTTCAAAAATAAAACATTTGAAAACGGACCATTTTCCACATTTCTGAAGCATGACGTAATGGGGGGGTGTTATCTCTTTTGTCGAAAATCAGCCGTTTTTGCTCGAACATTAAATGCCTCCAAATGGTATTTAATTAACTTCCCGGGGTGAAGAAACCCTTTTTGAGAACTCAGAGTGAGTAAATTGGCCATTTTCATGCACTTTTAACCATTCCATAAATCTTGTGTTTTGGGCCCCTGGAAGCATGAAAATCACTTTAAACATGCTAATTTTAGCTCTAACACTGATGATCCACCTACAAATGTGAACTGACGTTCAAAAATAAAACATTTGAAAACTGACCATTTTCCACATTTCTGAAGCATGACGTAATGGGGGGGTGTTATCTCTTTTGTCGAAAATCAGCCGTTTTTGCTCGAACATTAAATGCCTCCAAATGGTATTTAATTAACTTCCCGAGCCCCTGGAAGCATGAAAATCACTTTAAACATGCTAATTTTAGCTCTAACACTGATGATCCACCTACAAATGTGAACTGACGTTCAAAAATAAAACATTTGAAAACGGACCATTTTCCACATTTCTGAAGCATGACGTAATGGGGGGGTGTTATCTCTTTTGTCGAAAATCAGCCGTTTTTGCTCGAACATTAAATGCCTCCAAATGGTATTTAATTAACTTCCCGGGGTGAAGAAACCCTTTTTGAGAACTCAGAGTGAGTAAATTGGCCATTTTCATGCACTTTTAACCATTCCATAAATCTTGTGTTTTGGGCCCCTGGAAGCATGAAAATCACTTTAAACATGCTAATTTTAGCTCTAACACTGATGATCCACCTACAAATGTGAACTGACGTTCAAAAATAAAACATTTGAAAACGGACCATTTTCCACATTTCTGAAGCATGACGTAATGGGGGGGTGTTATCTCTTTTGTCGAAAATCAGCCGTTTTTGCTCGAACATTAAATGCCTCCAAATGGTATTTAATTAACTTCCCGAGCCCCTGGAAGCATGAAAATCACTTTAAACATGCTAATTTTAGCTCTAACACTGATGATCCACCTACAAATGTGAACTGACGTTCAAAAATAAAACATTTGAAAACGGACCATTTTCCACATTTCTGAAGCATGACGTAATGGGGGGGTGTTATCTCTTTTGTCGAAAATCAGCCGTTTTTGCTCTAACATTAAATGCCTCCAAATGGTATTTAATTAACTTCCAGAGCCCCTGGAAGCATGAAAATCACTTTAAACATGCTAATTTTAGCTCTAACACTGATGATCCACCTACAAATGTGAACTGACGTTCAAAAATAAAACATTTGAAAACGGACCATTTTCCACATTTCTGAAGCATGACGTAATGGGGGGGGTGTTATCTCTTTTGTCGAAAATCAGCCGTTTTTGCTCGAACATTAAATGCCTCCAAATGGTATTTAATTAACTTCCCGAGCCCCTGGAAGCATGAAAATCACTTTAAACATGCTAATTTTAGCTCTAACACGGATGATCCACCTACAAATGTGAACTGACGTTCAAAAATAAAACATTTGAAAACGGACCATTTTCCACATTTCTGAAGCATGACGTAATGGGGGGGTGTTATCTCTTTTGTCGAAAATCAGCCGTTTTTGCTCGAACATTAAATGCCTCCAAATGGTATTTAATTAACTTCCCGGGGTGAAGAAACCCTTTTTGAGAACTCAGAGTGAGTAAATTGGCCATTTTCATGCACTTTTAACCATTCCATAAATCTTGTGTTTTGGGCCCCTGGAAGCATGAAAATCACTTTAAACATGCTAATTTTAGCTCTAACACTGATGATCCACCTACAAATGTGAACTGACGTTCAAAAATAAAACATTTGAAAACGGACCATTTTCCACATTTCTGAAGCATGACGTAATGGGGGGGTGTTATCTCTTTTGTCGAAAATCAGCCGTTTTTGCTCGAACATTAAATGCCTCCAAATGGTATTTAATTAACTTCCCGAGCCCCTGGAAGCATGAAAATCACTTTAAACATGCTAATTTTAGCTCTAACACTGATGATCCACCTACAAATGTGAACTGACGTTCAAAAATAAAACATTTGAAAACGGACCATTTTCCACATTTCTGAAGCATGACGTAATGGGGGGGTGTTATCTCTTTTGTCGAAAATCAGCCGTTTTTGCTCGAACATTAAATGCCTCCAAATGGTATTTAATTAACTTCCCGAGCCCCTGGAAGCATGAAAATCACTTTAAACATGCTAATTTTAGCTCTAACACTGATGATCCACCTACAAATGTGAACTGACGTTCAAAAATAAAACATTTGAAAACGGACCATTTTCCACATTTCTGAAGCATGACGTAATGGGGGGGTGTTATCTCTTTTGTCGAAAATCAGCCGTTTTTGCTCGAACATTAAATGCCTCCAAATGGTATTTAATTAACTTCCCGGGGTGAAGAAACCCTTTTTGAGAACTCAGAGTGAGTAAATTGGCCATTTTCATGCACTTTTAACCATTCCATAAATCTTGTGTTTTGGGCCCCTGGAAGCATGAAAATCACTTTAAACATGCTAATTTTAGCTCTAACACTGATGATCCACCTACAAATGTGAACTGACGTTCAAAAATAAAACATTTGAAAACGGACCATTTTCCACATTTCAGAAGCATGACGTAATGGGGGGGTGTTATCTCTTTTGTCGAAAATCAGCCGTTTTTGCTCGAACATTAAATGCCTCCAAATGGTATTTAATTAACTTCCCGGGGTGAAGAAACCCTTTTTGAGAACTCAGAGTGAGTAAATTGGCCATTTTCATGCACTTTTAACCATTCCATAAATCTTGTGTTTTGGGCCCCTGGAAGCATGAAAATCACTTTAAACATGCTAATTTTAGCTCTAACACTGATGATCCACCTACAAATGTGAACTGACGTTCAAAAATAAAACATTTGAAAACGGACCATTTTCCACATTTCTGAAGCATGACGTAATGGGGGGGTGTTATCTCTTTTGTCGAAAATCAGCCGTTTTTGCTCGAACATTAAATGCCTCCAAATGGTATTTAATTAACTTCCCGAGCCCCTGGAAGCATGAAAATCACTTTAAACATGCTAATTTTAGCTCTAACACTGATGATCCACCTACAAATGTGAACTGACGTTCAAAAATAAAACATTTGAAAACGGACCATTTTCCACATTTCTGAAGCATGACGTAATGGGGGGGTGTTATCTCTTTTCTCGAAAATCAGCCGTTTTTGCTCGAACATTAAATGCCTCCAAATGGTATTTAATTAACTTCCCGAGCCCCTGGAAGCATGAAAATCACTTTAAACATGCTAATGTTAGCTCTAACACTGATGATCCACCTACAAATGTGAACTGACGTTCAAAAATAAAACATTTGAAAACGGACCATTTTCCACATTTCTGAAGCATGACGTAATGGGGGGGTGTTATCTCTTTTGTCGAAAATCAGCCGTTTTTGCTCGAACATTAAATGCCTCCAAATGGTATTTAATTAACTTCCCGAGCCCCTGGAAGCATGAAAATCACTTTAAACATGCTAATTTTAGCTCTAACACTGATGATCCACCTACAAATGTGAACTGACGTTCAAAAATAAAACATTTGAAAACGGACCATTTTCCACATTTCTGAAGCATGACGTAATGGGGGGGTGTTATCTCTTTTGTCGAAAATCAGCCGTTTTTGCTCGAACATTAAATGCCTCCAAATGGTATTTAATTAACTTCTCGAGCCCCTGGAAGCATGAAAATCACTTTAAACATGCTAATTTTAGCTCTAACACTGATGATCCACCTACAAATGTGAACTGACGTTCAAAAATAAAACATTTGAAAACGGACCATTTTCCACATTTCTGAAGCATGACGTAATGGGGGGGTGTTATCTCTTTTGTCGAAAATCAGCCGTTTTTGCTCGAACATTAAATGCCTCCAAATGGTATTTAATTAACTTCCCGGGGTGAAGAAACCCTTTTTGAGAACTCAGAGTGAGTAAATTGGCCATTTTCATGCACTTTTAACCATTCCATAAATCTTGTGTTTTGGGCCCCTGGAAGCATGAAAATCACTTTAAACATGCTAATTTTAGCTCTAACACTGATGATCCACCTACAAATGTGAACTGACGTTCAAAAATAAAACATTTGAAAACGGACCATTTTCCACATTTCTGAAGCATGACGTAATGGGGGGGTGTTATCTCTTTTGTCGAAAATCAGCCGTTTTTGCTCGAACATTAAATGCCTCCAAATGGTATTTAATTAACTTCCCGGGGTGAAGAAACCCTTTTTGAGAACTCAGAGTGAGTAAATTGGCCATTTTCATGCACTTTTAACCATTCCATAAATCTTGTGTTTTGGGCCCCTGGAAGCATGAAAATCACTTTAAACATGCTAATTTTAGCTCTAACACTGATGATCCACCTACAAATGTGAACTGACGTTCAAAAATAAAACATTTGAAAACGGACCATTTTCCACATTTCTGAAGCATGACGTAATGGGGGGGTGTTATCTCTTTTGTCGATAATCAGCCGTTTTTGCTCTAACATTAAATGCCTCCAAATGGTATTTAATTAACTTCCCGAGCCCCTGGAAGCATGAAAATCACTTTAAACATGCTAATTTTAGCTCTAACACTGATGATCCACCTACAAATGTGAACTGACGTTCAAAAATAAAACATTTGAAAACGGACCATTTTCCACATTTCTGAAGCATGACGTAATGGGGGGGTGTTATCTCTTTTGTCGAAAATCAGCCGTTTTTGCTCGAACATTAAATGCCTCCAAATGGTATTTAATTAACTTCCCGGGGTGAAGAAACCCTTTTTGAGAACTCAGAGTGAGTAAATTGGCCATTTTCATGCACTTTTAACCATTCCATAAATCTTGTGTTTTGGGCCCCTGGAAGCATGAAAATCACTTTAAACATGCTAATTTTAGCTCTAACACTGATGATCCACCTACAAATGTGAACTGACGTTCAAAAATAAAACATTTGAAAACGGACCATTTTCCACATTTCTGAAGCATGACGTAATGGGGGGGTGTTATCTCTTTTGTCGAAAATCAGCCGTTTTTGCTCGAACATTAAATGCCTCCAAATGGTATTTAATTAACTTCCCGAGCCCCTGGAAGCATGAAAATCACTTTAAACATGCTAATTTTAGCTCTAACACTGATGATCCACCTACAAATGTGAACTGACGTTCAAAAATAAAACTTTTGAAAACGGACCATTTTCCACATTTCTGAAGCATGACGTAATGGGGGGGTGTTATCTCTTTTGTCGAAAATCAGCCGTTTTTGCTCGAACATTAAATGCCTCCAAATGGTATTTAATTAACTTCCCGAGCCCCTGGAAGCATGAAAATCACTTTAAACATGCTAATTTTAGCTCTAACACTGATGATCCACCTACAAATGTGAACTGACGTTCAAAAATAAAACTTTTGAAAACGGACCATTTTCCACATTTCTGAAGCATGACGTAATGGGGGGGTGTTATCTCTTTTGTCGAAAATCAGCCGTTTTTGCTCGAACATTAAATGCCTCCAAATGGTATTTAATTAACTTCCCGAGCCCCTGGAAGCATGAAAATCACTTTAAACATGCTAATTTTAGCTCTAACACTGATGATCCACCTACAAATGTGAACTGACGTTCAAAAATAAAACATTTGAAAACGGACCATTTTCCACATTTCTGAAGCATGACGTAATGGGGGGGTGTTATCTCTTTTGTGGAAAATCAGCCGTTTTTGCTCGAACATTAAATGCCTCCAAATGGTATTTAATTAACTTCCCGGGGTGAAGAAACCCTTTTTGAGAACTCAGAGTGAGTAAATTGGCCATTTTCATGCACTTTTAACCATTCCATAAATCTTGTGTTTTGGGCCCCAAGAAGCATGAAAATCACTTTAAACATGCTAATTTTAGCTCTAACACTGATGATCCACCTACAAATGTGAACTGACGTTCAAAAATAAAACATTTGAAAACGGACCATTTTCCACATTTCTGAAGCATGTCGTAATGGGGGGGTGTTATCTCTTTTGTCGAAAATCAGCCGTTTTTGCTCGAACATTAAATGCCTCCAAATGGTATTTAATTAACTTCCCGAGCCCCTGGAAGCATGAAAATCACTTTAAACATGCTAATTTTAGCTCTAACACTGATGATCCACCTACAAATGTGAACTGACGTTCAAAAATAAAACATTTGAAAACGGACCATTTCCCACATTTCTGAAGCATGACGTAATGGGGGGGGTGTTATTTCTTTTGTCGAAAATCAGCCGTTTTTGCTCGAACATTAAATGCCTCCAAATGGTATTTAATTAACTTCCCGAGCCCCTGGAAGCATGAAAATCACTTTAAACATGCTAATTTTAGCTCTAACACTGATGATCCACCTACAAATGTGAACTGACGTTCAAAAATAAAACATTTGAAAACGGACCATTTTCCACATTTCTGAAGCATGACGTAATGGGGGGGTGTTATCTCTTTTGTCGAAAATCAGCCGTTTTTGCTCGAACATTAAATGCCTCCAAATGGTATTTAATTAACTTCCTGGGGTGAAGAAACCCTTTTTGAGAACTCAGAGTGAGTAAATTGGCCATTTTCATGCACTTTTAACCATTCCATAAATCTTGTGTTTTGGGCCCCTGGAAGCATGAAAATCACTTTAAACATGCTAATTTTAGCTCTAACACTGATGATCCACCTACAAATGTGAACTGACGTTCAAAAATAAAACATTTGAAAACGGACCATTTTCCACATTTCTGAAGCATGACGTAATGGGGGGGTGTTATCTCTTTTGTCGAAAATCAGCCGTTTTTGCTCGAACATTAAATGCCTCCAAATGGTATTTAATTAACTTCCCGAGCCCCTGGAAGCATGAAAATCACTTTAAACATGCTAATTTTAGCTCTAACACTGATGATCCACCTACAA
The DNA here is from genome assembly GCF_964263255.1 of Lissotriton vulgaris. Classification (NCBI taxonomy): domain Eukaryota; kingdom Metazoa; phylum Chordata; class Amphibia; order Caudata; family Salamandridae; genus Lissotriton; species Lissotriton vulgaris. The sequence goes on from NW_028245535.1 coordinate 108,644, forward strand.
ATGTGAACTGACGTTCAAAAATAAAACATTTGAAAACGGACCATTTTCCACATTTCTGAAGCATGACGTAATGGGGGGGTGTTATCTCTTTTGTCGAAAATCAGCCGTTTTTGCTCGAACATTAAATGCCTCCAAATGGTATTTAATTAACTTCCCGAGCCCCTGGAAGCATGAAAATCACTTTAAACATGCTAATTTTAGCTCTAACACTGATGATCCACCTACAAATGTGAACTGACGTTCAAAAATAAAACATTTGAAAACGGACCATTTTCTACATTTCTGAAGCATGACGTAATGGGGGGGTGTTATCTCTTTTGTCGAAAATCAGCCGTTTTTGCTCGAACATTAAATGCCTCCAAATGGTATTTAATTAACTTCCCGGGGTGAAGAAACCCTTTTTGAGAACTCAGAGTGAGTAAATTGGCCATTTTCATGCACTTTTAACCATTCCATAAATCTTGTGTTTTGGGCCCCTGGAAGCATGAAAATCACTTTAAACATGCTAATTTTAGCTCTAACACTGATGATCCACCTACAAATGTGAACTGACGTTCAAAAATAAAACATTTGAAAACGGACCATTTTCCACATTTCTGAAGCATGACGTAATGGGGGGGTGTTATCTCTTTTGTCGAAAATCAGCCGTTTTTGCTCGAACATTAAATGCCTCCAAATGGTATTTAATTAACTTCCCGAGCCCCTGGAAGCATGAAAATCACTTTAAACATGCTAATTTTAGCTCTAACACTGATGATCCACCTACAAATGTGAACTGACGTTCAAAAATAAAACATTTGAAAACGGACCATTTTCCACATTTCTGAAGCATGACGTAATGGGGGGGTGTTATCTCTTTTGTCGAAAATCAGCCGTTTTTGCTCGAACATTAAATGCCTCCAAATGGTATTTAATTAACTTCCCGAGCCCCTGGAAGCATGAAAATCACTTTAAACATGCTAATTTTAGCTCTAACACTGATGATCCACCTACAAATGTGAACTGACGTTCAAAAATAAAACATTTGAAAACGGACCATTTTCCACATTTCTGAAGCATGACCTAATGGGGGGGTGTTATCTCTTTTGTCGAAAATCAGCCGTTTTTGCTCGAACATTAAATGCCTCCAAATGGTATTTAATTAACTTCCCGAGCCCCTGGAAGCATGAAAATCACTTTAAACATGCTAATTTTAGCTCTAACACTGATGATCCACCTACAAATGTGAACTGACGTTCAAAAATAAAACATTTGAAAACGGACCATTTTCCACATTTCTGAAGCATGACGTAATGGGGGGGTGTTATCTCTTTTGTCGAAAATCAGCCGTTTTTGCTCGAACATTAAATGCCTCCAAATGGTATTTAATTAACTTCCCGAGCCCCTGGAAGCATGAAAATCACTTTAAACATGCTAATTTTAGCTCTAACACTGATGATCCACCTACAAATGTGAACTGACGTTCAAAAATAAAACATTTGAAAACGGACCATTTTCCACAATTTCTGAAGCATGACCTAATGGGGGGGTGTTATCTCTTTTGTCGAAAATCAGCCGTTTTTGCTCGAACATTAAATGCCTCCAAATGGTATTTAATTAACTTCCCGAGCCCCTGGAAGCATGAAAATCACTTTAAACATGATAATTTTAGCTCTAACACTGATGATCCACCTACAAATGTGAACTGACGTTCAAAAATAAAACATTTGAAAACGGACCATTTTCCACATTTCTGAAGCATGACGTAATGGGGGGGTGTTATCTCTTTTGTCGAAAATCAGCCGTTTTTGCTCGAACATTAAATGCCTCCAAATGGTATTTAATTAACTTCCCGGGGTGAAGAAACCCTTTTTGAGAACTCAGAGTGAGTAAATTGGCCATTTTCATGCACTTTTAACCATTCCATAAATCTTGTGTTTTGGGCCCCTGGAAGCATGAAAATCACTTTAAACATGCTAATTTTAGCTCTAACACTGATGATCCACCTACAAATGTGAACTGACGTTCAAAAATAAAACATTTGAAAACGGACCATTTTCCACATTTCTGAAGCATGACGTAATGGGGGGGTGTTATCTCTTTTGTCGAAAATCAGCCGTTTTTGCTCGAACATTAAATGCCTCCAAATGGTATTTAATTAACTTCCCGGGGTGAAGAAACCCTTTTTGAGAACTCAGAGTGAGTAAATTGGCCATTTTCATGCACTTTTACCCATTCCATAAATCTTGTGTTTTGGGCCCCTGGAAGCATGAAAATCACTTTAAACATGCTAATTTTAGCTCTAACACTGATGATCCACCTACAAATGTGAACTGACGTTCAAAAATAAAACATTTGAAAACGGACCATTTTCCACATTTCTGAAGCATGACGTAATGGGGGGGTGTTATCTCTTTTGTCGAAAATCAGCCGTTTTTGCTCGAACATTAAATGCCTCCAAATGGTATTTAATTAACTTCCCGGGGTGAAGACACCCTTTTTGAGAACTCAGAGTGAGTAAATTGGCCATTTTCATGCACTTTTAACCATTCCATAAATCTTGTGTTTTGGGCCCCTGGAAGCATGAAAATCACTTTAAACATGCTAATTTTAGCTCTAACACTGATGATCCACCTACAAATGTGAACTGACGTTCAAAAATAAAACATTTGAAAACGGACCATTTTCCACATTTCTGAAGCATGACGTAATGGGGGGGTGTTATCTCTTTTGTCGAAAATCAGCCGTTTTTGCTCGAACATTAAATGCCTCCAAATGGTATTTAATTAACTTCCCGAGCCCCTGGAAGCATGAAAATCACTTTAAACATGCTAATTTTAGCTCTAACACTGATGATCCACCTACAAATGTGAACTGACGTTCAAAAATAAAACATTTGAAAACGGACCATTTTCCACATTTCTGAAGCATGACGTAATGGGGGGGTGTTATCTCTTTTGTCGAAAATCAGCCGTTTTTGCTCGAACATTAAATGCCTCCAAATGGTATTTAATTAACTTCCCGAGCCCCTGGAAGCATGAAAATCACTTTAAACATGCTAATTTTAGCTCTAACACTGATGATCCACCTACAAATGTGAACTGACGTTCAAAAATAAAACATTTGAAAACGGACCATTTTCCACATTTCTGAAGCATGACGTAATGGGGGGGTGTTATCTCTTTTGTCGAAAATCAGCCGTTTTTGCTCGAACATTAAATGCCTCCAAATGGTATTTAATTAACTTCCCGGGGTGAAGAAACCCTTTTTGAGAACTCAGAGTGAGTAAATTGGCCATTTTCATGCACTTTTAACCATTCCATAAATCTTGTGTTTTGGGCCCCTGGAAGCATGAAAATCACTTTAAACATGCTAATTTTAGCTCTAACACTGATGATCCACCTACAAATGTGAACTGACGTTCAAAAATAAAACATTTGAAAACGGACCATTTTCCACATTTCTGAAGCATGACGTAATGGGGGGGTGTTATCTCTTTTGTCGAAAATCAGCCGTTTTTGCTCGAACATTAAATGCCTCCAAATGGTATTTAATTAACTTCCTGAGCCCCTGGAAGCATGAAAATCACTTTAAACATGCTAATTTTAGCTCTAACACTGATGATCCACCTACAAATGTGAACTGACGTTCAAAAATAAAACATTTGAAAACGGACCATTTTCCACATTTCTGAAGCATGACGTAATGGGGGGGTGTTATCTCTTTTGTCGAAAATCAGCCGTTTTTGCTCGAACATTAAATGCCTCCAAATGGTATTTAATTAACTTCCCGAGCCCCTGGAAGCATGAAAATCACTTTAAACATGCTAATTTTAGCTCTAACACTGATGATCCACTTACAAATGTGAACTGACGTTCAAAAATAAAACATTTGAAAACGGACCATTTTCCACATTTCTGAAGCATGACGTAATGGGGGGGTGTTATCTCTTTTGTCGAAAATCAGCCGTTTTTGCTCGAACATTAAATGCCTCCAAATGGTATTTAATTAACTTCCCGAGCCCCTGGAAGCATGAAAATCACTTTAAACATGCTAATTTTAGCTCTAACACTGATGATCCACCTACAAATGTGAACTGACGTTCAAAAATAAAACATTTGAAAACGGACCATTTTCCACATTTCTGAAGCATGACGTAATGGGGGGGTGTTATCTCTTTTGTCGAAAATCAGCCGTTTTTGCTCGAACATTAAATGCCTCCAAATGGTATTTAATTAACTTCCCGAGCCCCTGGAAGCATGAAAATCACTTTAAACATGCTAATTTTAGCTCTAACACTGATGATCCACCTACAAATGTGAACTGACGTTCAAAAATAAAACATTTGAAAACGGACCATTTTCCACATTTCTGAAGCATGACGTAATGGGGGGGTGTTATCTCTTTTGTCGAAAATCAGCCGTTTTGCTCGAACATTAAATGCCTCCAAATGGTATTTAATTAACTTCCCGAGCCCCTGGAAGCATGAAAATCACTTTAAACATGCTAATTTTAGCTCTAACACTGATGATCCACCTACAAATGTGAACTGACGTTCAAAAATAAAACATTTGAAAACGGACCATTTTCCACATTTCTGAAGCATGACGTAATGGGGGGGTGTTATCTCTTTTGTCGAAAATCAGCCGTTTTTGCTCGAACATTAAATGCCTCCAAATGGTATTTAATTAACTTCCCGAGCCCCTGGAAGCATGAAAATCACTTTAAACATGCTAATTTTAGCTCTAACACTGATGATCCACCTACAAATGTGAACTGACGTTCAAAAATAAAACATTTGAAAACGGACCATTTTCCACATTTCTGAAGCATGACCTAATGGGGGGGTGTTATCTCTTTTGTCGAAAATCAGCCGTTTTTGCTCGAACATTAAATGCCTCCAAATGGTATTTAATTAACTTCCCGAGCCCCTGGAAGCATGAAAATCACTTTAAACATGCTAATTTTAGCTCTAACACTGATGATCCACCTACAAATGTGAACTGACGTTCAAAAATAAAACATTTGAAAACAGACCATTTTCCACATTTCTGAAGCATGACGTAATGGGGGGGTGTTATCTCTTTTGTCGAAAATCAGCCGTTTTTGCTCGAACATTAAATGCCTCCAAATGGTATTTAATTAACTTCCCGGGGTGAAGAAACCCTTTTTGAGAACTCAGAGTGGGTAAATTGGCCATTTTCATGCACTTTTAACCATTCCATAAATCTTGTGTTTTGGGCCCCTGGAAGCATGAAAATCACTTTAAACATGCTAATTTTAGCTCTAACACTGATGATCCACCTACAAATGTGAACTGACGTTCAAAAATAAAACATTTGAAAACGGACCATTTTCCACATTTCTGAAGCATGACGTAATGGGGGGGTGTTATCTCTTTTGTCGAAAATCAGCCGTTTTTGCTCGAACATTAAATGCCTCCAAATGGTATTTAATTAACTTCCCGGGGTGAAGAAACCCTTTTTGAGAACTCAGAGTGAGTAAATTGGCCATTTTCATGCACTTTTAACCATTCCATAAATCTTGTGTTTTGGGCCCCTGGAAGCATGAAAATCACTTTAAACATGCTAATTTTAGCTCTAACACTGATGATCCACCTACAAATGTGAACTGACGTTCAAAAATAAAACATTTGAAAACGGACCATTTTCCACATTTCTGAAGCATGACGTAATGGGGGGGTGTTATCTCTTTTGTCGAAAATCAGCCGTTTTTGCTCGAACATTAAATGCCTCCAAATGGTATTTAATTAACTTCCCGGGGTGAAGAAACCCTTTTTGAGAACTCAGAGTGAGTAAATTGGCCATTTTCATGCACTTTTAACCATTCCATAAATCTTGTGTTTTGGGCCCCTGGAAGCATGAAAATCACTTTAAACATGCTAATTTTAGCTCTAACACTGATGATCCACCTACAAATGTGAACTGACGTTCAAAAATAAAACATTTGAAAACGGACCATTTTCCACATTTCTGAAGCATGACGTAATGGGGGGGTGTTATCTCTTTTGTCGAAAATCAGCCGTTTTTGCTCGAACATTAAATGCCTCCAAATGGTATTTAATTAACTTCCCGGGGTGAAGAAACCCTTTTTGAGAACTCAGAGTGAGTAAATTGGCCATTTTCATGCACTTTTAACCATTCCATAAATCTTGTGTTTTGGGCCCCTGGAAGCATGAAAATCACTTTAAACATGCTAATTTTAGCTCTAACACTGATGATCCACCTACAAATGTGAACTGACGTTCAAAAATAAAACATTTGAAAACCGACCATTTTCCACATTTCTGAAGCATGACGTAATGGGGGGGTGTTATCTCTTTTGTCGAAAATCAGCCGTTTTTGCTCGAACATTAAATGCCTCCAAATGGTATTTAATTAACTTCCCGGGGTGAAGAAACCCTTTTTGAGAACTCAGAGTGAGTAAATTGGCCATTTTCATGCACTTTTAACCATTCCATAAATCTTGTGTTTTGGGCCCCTGGAAGCATGAAAATCACTTTAAACATGCTAATTTTAGCTCTAACACTGATGATCCACCTACAAATGTGAACTGACGTTCAAAAATAAAACATTTGAAAACGGACCATTTTCCACATTTCTGAAGCATGACGTAATGGGGGGGTGTTATCTCTTTTGTCGAAAATCAGCCGTTTTTGCTCGAACATTAAATGCCTCCAAATGGTATTTAATTAACTTCCCGAGCCCCTGGAAGCATGAAAATCACTTTAAACATGCTAATTTTAGCTCTAACACTGATGATCCACCTACAAATGTGAACTGACGTTCAAAAATAAAACATTTGAAAACGGACCATTTTCCACATTTCTGAAGCATGACGTAATGGGGGGGTGTTATCTCTTTTGTCGAAAATCAGCCGTTTTTGCTCGAACATTAAATGCCTCCAAATGGTATTTAATTAACTTCCCGAGCCCCTGGAAGCATGAAAAGCACTTTAAACATGCTAATTTTAGCTCTAACACTGATGATCCACCTACAAATGTGAACTGACGTTCAAAAATAAAACATTTGAAAACGGACCATTTTCCACATTTCTGAAGCATGACGTAATGGGGGGGTGTTATCTCTTTTGTCGAAAATCAGCCGTTTTTGCTCGAACATTAAATGCCTCCAAATGGTATTTAATTAACTTCCCGGGGTGAAGAAACCCTTTTTGAGAACTCAGAGTGAGTAAATTGGCCATTTTCATGCACTTTTAACCATTCCATAAATCTTGTGTTTTGGGCCCCTGGAAGCATGAAAATCACTTTAAACATGCTAATTTTAGCTCTAACACTGATGATCCACCTACAAATGTGAACTGACGTTCAAAAATAAAACATTTGAAAACGGACCATTTTCCACATTTCTGAAGCATGACGTAATGGGGGGGTGTTATCTCTTTTGTCGAAAATCAGCCGTTTTTGCTCGAACATTAAATGCCTCCAAATGGTATTTAATTAACTTCCCGGGGTGAAGAACCCCTTTTTGAGAACTCAGAGTGAGTAAATTGGCCATTTTCATGCACTTTTAACCATTCCATAAATCTTGTGTTTTGGGCCCCTGGAAGCATGAAAATCACTTTAAACATGCTAATTTTAGCTCTAACACTGATGATCCACCTACAAATGTGAACTGACGTTCAAAAATAAAACATTTGAAAACGGACCATTTTCCACATTTCTGAAGCATGACGTAATGGGGGGGTGTTATCTCTTTTGTCGAAAATCAGCCGTTTTTGCTCGAACATTAAATGCCTCCAAATGGTATTTAATTAACTTCCCGAGCCCCTGGAAGCATGAAAATCACTTTAAACATGCTAATTTTAGCTCTAACACTGATGATCCACCTACAAATGTGAACTGACGTTCAAAAATAAAACATTTGAAAACGGACCATTTTCCACATTTCTGAAGCATGACGTAATGGGGGGGTGTTATCTCTTTTGTCGAAAATCAGCCGTTTTTGCTCGAACATTAAATGCCTCCAAATGGTATTTAATTAACTTCCCGAGCCCCTGGAAGCATGAAAATCACTTTAAACATGCTAATTTTAGCTCTAACACTGATGATCCACCTACAAATGTGAACTGACGTTCAAAAATAAAACATTTGAAAACGGACCATTTTCCACATTTCTGAAGCATGACGTAATGGGGGGGTGTTATCTCTTTTGTCGAAAATCAGCCGTTTTTGCTCGAACATTAAATGCCTCCAAATGGTATTTAATTAACTTCCCGAGCCCCTGGAAGCATGAAAATCACTTTAAACATGCTAATTTTAGCTCCAACACTGATGATCCACCTACAAATGTGAACTGACGTTCAAAAATAAAACATTTGAAAACGGACCATTTTCCACATTTCTGAAGCATGACGTAATGGGGGGGTGTTATCTCTTTTGTCGAAAATCAGCCGTTTTTGCTCGAACATTAAATGCCTCCAAATGGTATTTAATTAACTTCCCGAGACCCTGGAAGCATGAAAATCACTTTAAACATGCTAATTTTAGCTCTAACACTGATGATCCACCTACAAATGTGAACTGACGTTCAAAATAAAACATTTGAAAACGGACCATTTTCCACATTTCTGAAGCATGACGTAATGGGGGGGTGTTATCTCTTTTGTCGAAAATCAGCCGTTTTTGCTCGAACATTAAATGCCTCCAAATGGTATTTAATTAACTTCCCGAGCCCCTGGAAGCATGAAAATCACTTTAAACATGCTAATTTTAGCTCTAACACTGATGATCCACCTACAAATGTGAACTGACGTTCAAAAATAAAACATTTGAAAACGGACCATTTTCCACATTTCTGAAGCATGACCTAATGGGGGGGTGTTATCTCTTTTGTCGAAAATCAGCCGTTTTTGCTCGAACATTAAATGCCTCCAAATGGTATTTAATTAACTTCCCGAGCCCCTGGAAGCATGAAAATCACTTTAAACATGCTAATTTTAGCTCTAACACTGATGATCCACCTACAAATGTGAACTGACGTTCAAAAATAAAACATTTGAAAACGGACCATTTTCCACATTTCTGAAGCATGACGTAATGGGGGGGTGTTATCTCTTTTATCGAAAATCAGCCGTTTTTGCTCGAACATTAAATGCCTCCAAATGGTATTTAATTAACTTCCCGGGGTGAAGAAACCCTTTTTGAGAACTCAGAGTGAGTAAATTGGCCATTTTCATGCACTTTTAACCATTCCATAAATCTTGTGTTTTGGGCCCCTGGAAGCATGAAAATCACTTTAAACATGCTAATTTTAGCTCTAACACTGATGATCCACCTACAAATGTGAACTGACGTTCAAAAATAAAACATTTGAAAACGGACCATTTTCCACATTTCTGAAGCATGACGTAATGGGGGGGTGTTATCTCTTTTGTCGAAAATCAGCCGTTTTTGCTCGAACATTAAATGCCTCCAAATGGTATTTAATTAACTTCCCGGGGTGAAGAAACCCTTTTTGAGAACTCAGAGTGAGTAAATTGGCCATTTTCATGCACTTTTAACCATTCCATAAATCTTGTGTTTTGGGCCCCTGGAAGCATGAAAATCACTTTAAACATGCTAATTTTAGCTCTAACACTGATGATCCACCTACAAATGTGAACTGACGTTCAAAAATAAAACATTTGAAAACGGACCATTTTCCACATTTCTGAAGCATGACGTAATGGGGGGGTGTTATCTCTTTTGTCGAAAATCAGCCGTTTTTGCTCGAACATTAAATGCCTCCAAATGGTATTTAATTAACTTCCCGGGGTGAAGAAACCCTTTTTGAGAACTCAGAGTGAGTAAATTGGCCATTTTCATGCACTTTTAACCATTCCATAAATCTTGTGTTTTGGGCCCCTGGAAGCATGAAAATCACTTTAAACATGCTAATTTTAGCTCTAAAACTGATGATCCACCTACAAATGTGAACTGACGTTCAAAAATAAAACATTTGAAAACGGACCATTTCCCACATTTCTGAAGCATGACGTAATGGGGGGGGTGTTATTTCTTTTGTCGAAAATCAGCCGTTTTTGCTCGAACATTAAATGCCTCCAAATGGTATTTAATTAACTTCCCGAGCCCCTGGAAGCATGAAAATCACTTTAAACATGCTAATTTTAGCTCTAACACTGATGATCCACCTTACAAATGTGAACTGACGTTCAAAAATAAAACATTTGAAAACGGACCATTTTCCACATTTCTGAAGCATGACGTAATGGGGGGGTGTTATCTCTTTTGTCGAAAATCAGCCGTTTTTGCTCGAACATTAAATGCCTCCAAATGGTATTTAATTAACTTCCTGGGGTGAAGAAACCCTTTTTGAGAACTCAGAGTGAGTAAATTGGCCATTTTCATGCACTTTTAACCATTCCATAAATCTTGTGTTTTGGGCCCCTGGAAGCATGAAAATCACTTTAAACATGCTAATTTTAGCTCTAACACTGATGATCCACCTACAAATGTGAACTGACGTTCAAAAATAAAACATTTGAAAACGGACCATTTTCCACATTTCTGAAGCATGACGTAATGGGGGGGTGTTATCTCTTTTGTCGAAAATCAGCCGTTTTTGCTCGAACATTAAATGCCTCCAAATGGTATTTAATTAACTTCCCGAGCCCCTGGAAGCATGAAAATCACTTTAAACATGCTAATTTTAGCTCTAACACTGATGATCCACCTACAAATGTGAACTGACGTTCAAAAATAAAACATTTGAAAACGGACCATTTTCCACATTTCTGAAGCATGACGTAATGGGGGGGTGTTATCTCTTTTGTCGAAAATCAGCCGTTTTTGCTCGAACATTAAATGCCTCCAAATGGTATTTAATTAACTTCCCGAGCCCCTGGAAGCATGAAAATCACTTTAAACATGCTAATTTTAGCTCTAACACTGATGATCCACCTACAAATGTGAACTGACGTTCAAAAATAAAACATTTGAAAACGGACCATTTTCCACATTTCTGAAGCATGACGTAATGGGGGGGTGTTATCTCTTTTGTCGAAAATCAGCCGTTTTTGCTCGAACATTAAATGCCTCCAAATGGTATTTAATTAACTTCCCGGGGTGAAGAAACCCTTTTTGAGAACTCAGAGTGAGTAAATTGGCCATTTTCATGCACTTTTAACCATTCCATAAATCTTGTGTTTTGGGCCCCTGGAAGCATGAAAATCACTTTAAACATGCTAATTTTAGCTCTAACACTGATGATCCACCTACAAATGTGAACTGACGTTCAAAAATAAAACATTTGAAAACGGACCATTTTCCACATTTCTGAAGCATGACGTAATGGGGGGGTGTTATCTCTTTTGTCGAAAATCAGCCGTTTTTGCTCGAACATTAAATGCCTCCAAATGGTATTTAATTAACTTCCCGAGCCCCTGGAAGCATGAAAATCACTTTAAACATGCTAATTTTAGCTCTAACACTGATGATCCACCTACAAATGTGAACTGACGTTCAAAAATAAAACATTTGAAAACGGACCATTTTCCACATTTCTGAAGCATGACGTAATGGGGGGGTGTTATCTCTTTTGTCGAAAATCAGCCGTTTTTGCTCGAACATTAAATGCCTCCAAATGGTATTTAATTAACTTCCCGAGCCCCTGGAAGCATGAAAATCACTTTAAACATGCTAATTTTAGCTCTAACACTGATGATCCACCTACAAATGTGAACTGACGTTCAAAATAAAACATTTGAAAACGGACCATTTTCCACATTTCTGAAGCATGACGTAATGGGGGGGTGTTATCTCTTTTGTCGAAAATCAGCCGTTTTTGCTCGAACATTAAATGCCTCCAAATGGTATTTAATTAACTTCCCGAGCCCCTGGAAGCATGAAAATCACTTTAAACATGCTAATTTTAGCTCTAACACTGATGATCCACCTACAAATGTGAACTGACGTTCAAAAATAAAACATTTGAAAACGGACCATTTTCCACATTTCTGAAGCATGACGTAATGGGGGGGCGTTATCTCTTTTGTCGAAAATCAGCCGTTTTTGCTCGAACATTAAATGCCTCCAAATGGTATTTAATTAACTTCCCGAGCCCCTGGAAGCATGAAAATCACTTTAAACATGCTAATTTTAGCTCTAACACTGATGATCCACCTACAAATGTGAACTGACGTTCAAAAATAAAACATTTGAAAACGGACCATTTTCCACATTTCTGAAGCATGACCTAATGGGGGGGTGTTATCTCTTTTGTCGAAAATCAGCCGTTTTTGCTCGAACATTAAATGCCTCCAAATGGTATTTAATTAACTTCCCGAGCCCCTGGAAGCATGAAAATCACTTTAAACATGATAATTTTAGCTCTAACACTGATGATCCACCTACAAATGTGAACTGACGTTCAAAAATAAAACATTTGAAAACGGACCATTTTCCACATTTCTGAAGCATGACGTAATGGGGGGTGTTATCTCTTTTGTCGAAAATCAGCCGTTTTTGCTCGAACATTAAATGCCTCCAAATGGTATTTAATTAACTTCCCGGGGTGAAGAAACCCTTTTTGAGAACTCAGAGTGAGTAAATTGGCCATTTTCATGCACTTTTAACCATTCCATAAATCTTGTGTTTTGGCCCCTGGAAGCATGAAAATCACTTTAAACATGCTAATTTTAGCTCTAACACTGATGATCCACCTACAAATGTGAACTGAAGTTCAAAAATAAAACATTTGAAAACGGACCATTTTCCACATTTCTGAAGCATGACGTAATGGGGGGGTGTTATCTCTTTTGTCGAAAATCAGCCGTTTTTGCTCGAACATTAAATGCCTCCAAATGGTATTTAATTAACTTCCCGGGGTGAAGAAACCCTTTTTGAGAACTCAGAGTGAGTAAATTGGCCATTTTCATGCACTTTTACCCATTCCATAAATCTTGTGTTTTGGGCCCCTGGAAGCATGAAAATCACTTTAAACATGCTAATTTTAGCTCTAACACTGATGATCCACCTACAAATGTGAACTGACGTTCAAAAATAAAACATTTGAAAACGGACCATTTTCCACATTTCTGAAGCATGACGTAATGGGGGGGTGTTATCTCTTTTGTCGAAAATCAGCCGTTTTTGCTCGAACATTAAATGCCTCCAAATGGTATTTAATTAACTTCCCGGGGTGAAGACACCCTTTTTGAGAACTCAGAGTGAGTAAATTGGCCATTTTCATGCACTTTTAACCATTCCATAAATCTTGTGTTTTGGGCCCCTGGAAGCATGAAAATCACTTTAAACATGCTAATTTTAGCTCTAACACTGATGATCCACCTACAAATGTGAACTGACGTTCAAAAATAAAACATTTGAAAACGGACCATTTTCCACATTTCTGAAGCATGACGTAATGGGGGGGTGTTATCTCTTTTGTCGAAAATCAGCCGTTTTTGCTCGAACATTAAATGCCTCCAAATGGTATTTAATTAACTTCCCGAGCCCCTGGAAGCATGAAAATCACTTTAAACATGCTAATTTTAGCTCTAACACTGATGATCCACCTACAAATGTGAACTGACGTTCAAAAATAAAACATTTGAAAACGGACCATTTTCCACATTTCTGAAGCATGACGTGATGGGGGGGTGTTATCTCTTTTGTCGAAAATCAGCCGTTTTTGCTCGAACATTAAATGCCTCCAAATGGTATTTAATTAACTTCCCGAGCCCCTGGAAGCATGAAAATCACTTTAAACATGCTAATTTTAGCTCTAACACTGATGATCCACCTACAAATGTGAACTGACGTTCAAAAATAAAACATTTGAAAACGGACCATTTTCCACATTTCTGAAGCATGACGTAATGGGGGGGTGTTATCTCTTTTGTCGAAAATCAGCCGTTTTTGCTCGAACATTAAATGCCTCCAAATGGTATTTAATTAACTTCCCGGGGTGAAGAAACCCTTTTTGAGAACTCAGAGTGAGTAAATTGGCCATTTTCATGCACTTTTAACCATTCCATAAATCTTGTGTTTTGGGCCCCTGGAAGCATGAAAATCACTTTAAACATGCTAATTTTAGCTCTAACACTGATGATCGACCTACAAATGTGAACTGACGTTCAAAAATAAAACATTTGAAAACGGACCATTTTCCACATTTCTGAAGCATGACGTAATGGGGGGGTGTTATCTCTTTTGTCGAAAATCAGCCGTTTTTGCTCGAACATTAAATGCCTCCAAATGGTATTTAATTAACTTCCCGAGCCCCTGGAAGCATGAAAATCACTTTAAACATGCTAATTTTAGCTCTAACACTGATGATCCACCTACAAATGTGAACTGACGTTCAAAAATAAAACATTTGAAAACGGACCATTTTCCACATTTCTGAAGCATGACGTAATGGGGGGGGTGTTATCTCTTTTGTCGAAAATCAGCCGTTTTTGCTCGAACATTAAATGCCTCCAAATGGTATTTAATTAACTTCCCGAGCCCCTGGAAGCATGAAAATCACTTTAAACATGCTAATTTTAGCTCTAACACTGATGATCCACCTACAAATGTGAACTGACGTTCAAAAATAAAACATTTGAAAACGGACCATTTTCCACATTTCTGAAGCATGACGTAATGGGGGGTGTTATCTCTTTTGTCGAAAATCAGCCGTTTTTGCTCGAACATTAAATGCCTCCAAATGGTATTTAATTAACTTCCCGAGCCCCTGGAAGCATGAAAATCACTTTAAACATGCTAATTTTAGCTCTAACACTGATGATCCACCTACAAATGTGAACTGACGTTCAAAAATAAAACATTTGAAAACGGACCATTTTCCACATTTCTGAAGCATGACGTAATGGGGGGGTGTTATCTCTTTTGTCGAAAATCAGCCGTTTTTGCTCGAACATTAAATGCCTCCAAATGGTATTTAATTAACTTCCCGAGCCCCTGGAAGCATGAAAATCACTTTAAACATGCTAATTTTAGCTCTAACACTGATGATCCACCTACAAATGTGAACTGACGTTCAAAAATAAAACATTTGAAAACGGACCATTTTCCACATTTCTGAAGCATGACGTAATGGGGGGGTGTTATCTCTTTTGTCGAAAATCAGCCGTTTTTGCTCGAACATTAAATGCCTCCAAATGGTATTTAATTAACTTCCCGAGCCCCTGGAAGCATGAAAATCACTTTAAACATGCTAATTTTAGCTCTAACACTGATGATCCACCTACAAATGTGAACTGACGTTCAAAAATAAAACATTTGAAAACGGACCATTTTCCACATTTCTGAAGCATGACGTAATGGGGGGGGTGTTATCTCTTTTGTCGAAAATCAGCCGTTTTTGCTCGAACATTAAATGCCTCCAAATGGTATTTAATTAACTTCCCGGGGTGAAGAAACCCTTTTTGAGAACTCAGAGTGAGTAAATTGGCCATTTTCATGCACTTTTAACCATTCCATAAATCTTGTGTTTTGGGCCCCTGGAAGCATGAAAATCACTTTAAACATGCTAATTTTAGCTCTAACACTGATGATCCACCTACAAATGTGAACTGACGTTTAAAAATAAAACATTTGAAAACGGACCATTTTCCACATTTCTGAAGCATGACGTAATGGGGGGGTGTTATCTCTTTTGTCGAAAATCAGCCGTTTTTGCTCGAACATTAAATGCCTCCAAATGGTATTTAATTAACTTCCCGGGGTGAAGAAACCCTTTTGAGAACTCAGAGTGAGTAAATTGGCCATTTTCATGCACTTTTAACCATTCCATAAATCTTGTGTTTTGGGCCCCTGGAAGCATGAAAATCACTTTAAACATGCTAATTTTAGCTCTAACACTGATGATCCACCTACAAATGTGAACTGACGTTCAAAAATAAAACATTTGAAAACGGACCATTTTCCACATTTCTGAAGCATGACGTAATGGGGGGGTGTTATCTCTTTTGTCGAAAATCAGCCGTTTTTGCTCGAACATTAAATGCCTCCAAATGGTATTTAATTAACTTCCCGGGGTGAAGAAACCCTTTTTGAGAACTCAGAGTGAGTAAATTGGCCATTTTCATGCACTTTTAACCATTCCATAAATCTTGTGTTTTGGGCCCCTGGAAGCATGAAAATCACTTTAAACATGCTAATTTTAGCTCTAACACTGATGATCCACCTACAAATGTGAACTGACGTTCAAAAATAAAACATTTGAAAACGGACCATTTTCCACATTTCTGAAGCATGACGTAATGGGGGGGTGTTATCTCTTTTGTCGAAAATCAGCCGTTTTTGCTCGAACATTAAATGCCTCCAAATGGTATTTAATTAACTTCCCGGGGTGAAGAAACCCTTTTTGAGAACTCAGAGTGAGTAAATTGGCCATTTTCATGCACTTTTAACCATTCCATAAATCTTGTGTTTTGGGCCCCTGGAAGCATGAAAATCACTTTAAACATGCTAATTTTAGCTCTAACACTGATGATCCACCTACAAATGTGAACTGACGTTCAAAAATAAAACATTTGAAAACCGACCATTTTCCACATTTCTGAAGCATGACGTAATGGGGGGGTGTTATCTCTTTTGTCGAAAATCAGCCGTTTTGCTCGAACATTAAATGCCTCCAAATGGTATTTAATTAACTTCCCGGGGTGAAGAAACCCTTTTTGAGAACTCAGAGTGAGTAAATTGGCCATTTTCATGCACTTTTAACCATTCCATAAATCTTGTGTTTTGGGCCCCTGGAAGCATGAAAATCACTTTAAACATGCTAATTTTAGCTCTAACACTGATGATCCACCTACAAATGTGAACTGACGTTCAAAAATAAAACATTTGAAAACGGACCATTTTCCACATTTCTGAAGCATGACGTAATGGGGGGGTGTTATCTCTTTTGTCGAAAATCAGCCGTTTTTGCTCGAACATTAAATGCCTCCAAATGGTATTTAATTAACTTCCCGAGCCCCTGGAAGCATGAAAATCACTTTAAACATGCTAATTTTAGCTCTAACACTGATGATCCACCTACAAATGTGAACTGACGTTCAAAAATAAAACATTTGAAAACGGACCATTTTCCACATTTCTGAAGCATGACGTAATGGGGGGGTGTTATCTCTTTTGTCGAAAATCAGCCGTTTTTGCTCGAACATTAAATGCCTCCAAATGGTATTTAATTAACTTCCCGAGCCCCTGGAAGCATGAAAATCACTTTAAACATGCTAATTTTAGCTCTAAACACTGATGATCCACCTACAAATGTGAACTGACGTTCAAAAATAAAACATTTGAAAACGGACCATTTTCCACATTTCTGAAGCATGACGTAATGGGGGGGTGTTATCTCTTTTATCGAAAATCAGCCGTTTTTGCTCGAACATTAAATGCCTCCAAATGGTATTTAATTAACTTCCCGGGGTGAAGAAACCCTTTTTGAGAACTCAGAGTGAGTAAATTGGCCATTTTCATGCACTTTTAACCATTCCATAAATCTTGTGTTTTGGGCCCCTGGAAGCATGAAAATCACTTTAAACATGCTAATTTTAGCTCTAACACTGATGATCCACCTACAAATGTGAACTGACGTTCAAAAATAAAACATTTGAAAACGGACCATTTTCCACATTTCTGAAGCATGACGTAATGGGGGGGTGTTATCTCTTTTGTCGAAAATCAGCCGTTTTTGCTCGAACATTAAATGCCTCCAAATGGTATTTAATTAACTTCCCGGGGTGAAGAAACCCTTTTTGAGAACTCAGAGTGAGTAAATTGGCCATTTTCATGCACTTTTAACCATTCCATAAATCTTGTGTTTTGGGCCCCTGGAAGCATGAAAATCACTTTAAACATGCTAATTTTAGCTCTAACACTGATGATCCACCTACAAATGTGAACTGACGTTCAAAAATAAAACATTTGAAAACGGACCATTTTCCACATTTCTGAAGCATGACGTAATGGGGGGGTGTTATCTCTTTTGTCGAAAATCAGCCGTTTTTGCTCGAACATTAAATGCCTCCAAATGGTATTTAATTAACTTCCCGGGGTGAAGAAACCCTTTTTGAGAACTCAGAGTGAGTAAATTGGCCATTTTCATGCACTTTTAACCATTCCATAAATCTTGTGTTTTGGGCCCCTGGAAGCATGAAAATCACTTTAAACATGCTAATTTTAGCTCTAAAACTGATGATCCACCTACAAATGTGAACTGACGTTCAAAAATAAAACATTTGAAAACGGACCATTTCCCACATTTCTGAAGCATGACGTAATGGGGGGGGTGTTATTTCTTTTGTCGAAAATCAGCCGTTTTTGCTCGAACATTAAATGCCTCCAAATGGTATTTAATTAACTTCCCGAGCCCCTGGAAGCATGAAAATCACTTTAAACATGCTAATTTTAGCTCTAACACTGATGATCCACCTACAAATGTGAACTGACGTTCAAAAATAAAACATTTGAAAACGGACCATTTTCCACATTTCTGAAGCATGACGTAATGGGGGGGTGTTATCTCTTTTGTCGAAAATCAGCCGTTTTTGCTCGAACATTAAATGCCTCCAAATGGTATTTAATTAACTTCCTGGGGTGAAGAAACCCTTTTTGAGAACTCAGAGTGAGTAAATTGGCCATTTTCATGCACTTTTAACCATTCCATAAATCTTGTGTTTTGGGCCCCTGGAAGCATGAAAATCACTTTAAACATGCTAATTTTAGCTCTAACACTGATGATCCACCTACAAATGTGAACTGACGTTCAAAAATAAAACATTTGAAAACGGACCATTTTCCACATTTCTGAAGCATGACGTAATGGGGGGGTGTTATCTCTTTTGTCGAAAATCAGCCGTTTTTGCTCGAACATTAAATGCCTCCAAATGGTATTTAATTAACTTCCCGAGCCCCTGGAAGCATGAAAATCACTTTAAACATGCTAATTTTAGCTCTAACACTGATGATCCACCTACAAATGTGAACTGACGTTCAAAAATAAAACATTTGAAAACGGACCATTTTCCACATTTCTGAAGCATGACGTAATGGGGGGGTGTTATCTCTTTTGTCGAAAATCAGCCGTTTTTGCTCGAACATTAAATGCCTCCAAATGGTATTTAATTAACTTCCCGAGCCCCTGGAAGCATGAAAATCACTTTAAACATGCTAATTTTAGCTCTAACACTGATGATCCACCTACAAATGTGAACTGACGTTCAAAAATAAAACATTTGAAAACGGACCATTTTCCACATTTCTGAAGCATGACGTAATGGGGGGGTGTTATCTCTTTTGTCGAAAATCAGCCGTTTTTGCTCGAACATTAAATGCCTCCAAATGGTATTTAATTAACTTCCCGGGGTGAAGAAACCCTTTTTGAGAACTCAGAGTGAGTAAATTGGCCATTTTCATGCACTTTTAACCATTCCATAAATCTTGTGTTTTGGGCCCCTGGAAGCATGAAAATCACTTTAAACATGCTAATTTTAGCTCTAACACTGATGATCCACCTACAAATGTGAACTGACGTTCAAAAATAAAACATTTGAAAACGGACCATTTTCCACATTTCTGAAGCATGACGTAATGGGGGGGTGTTATCTCTTTTGTCGAAAATCAGCCGTTTTTGCTCGAACATTAAATGCCTCCAAATGGTATTTAATTAACTTCCCGAGCCCCTGGAAGCATGAAAATCACTTTAAACATGCTAATTTTAGCTCTAACACTGATGATCCACCTACAAATGTGAACTGACGTTCAAAAATAAAACATTTGAAAACGGACCATTTTCCACATTTCTGAAGCATGACGTAATGGGGGGTGTTATCTCTTTTGTCGAAAATCAGCCGTTTTTGCTCGAACATTAAATGCCTCCAAATGGTATTTAATTAACTTCCCGAGCCCCTGGAAGCATGAAAATCACTTTAAACATGCTAATTTTAGCTCTAACACTGATGATCCACCTACAAATGTGAACTGACGTTCAAAAATAAAACATTTGAAAACGGACCATTTTCCACATTTCTGAAGCATGACGTAATGGGGGGGTGTTATCTCTTTTGTCGAAAATCAGCCGTTTTTGCTCGAACATTAAATGCCTCCAAATGGTATTTAATTAACTTCCCGAGCCCCTGGAAGCATGAAAATCACTTTAAACATGCTAATTTTAGCTCTAACACTGATGATCCACCTACAAATGTGAACTGACGTTCAAAAATAAAACATTTGAAAACGGACCATTTTCCACATTTCTGAAGCATGACGTAATGGGGGGGCGTTATCTCTTTTGTCGAAAATCAGCCGTTTTT